>NC_063333.1:63428286-63473674 GCF_021869965.1 Rhincodon typus | reverse complement strand
TATCTCAGATTCTCCAGCATCTGCAGTTCCTACTACCTCAGAAGCCATTTTGTTACACTCAGCCATAGACAGCTACAACAACCACATAGTCAACCTATGCCCCTTTGCCCACTCTCATGATCATTTTTAGCTCCAAGCTAACTTACACCAGCAATGCATCCAAACCACCACCCTTTACCCATGTCAAGTCACCCAGTGCCCCCAATGAGCTTTAACTGGATAAATTAGTTTTTAAGTTTCTATTGCATCCACTATATTTAACTTCCTTTAATTCTCTACATAAAATGAACAAACATTAGAATACATCATCCCTCTTTGAAGAGTTTATAATGACTGTGAAGTGGTAAGTCTTTGCAATGTAAAGTATCCTGCTGTCGTAATGAAAGGTTGTGAAGTCAATCATGCAGCACCTGTTCTGTAATGATAGCCCTTAGGAGTATGCCAACTGATTGGATAAGGTAGCAAGTTTTACCTTTGTTTAACACAGCAAACATTTTTCTAACTATCGAGTTTAAAAGTTTAAACGCTTTGACCCCTTTTGCCAACTCTGCAGAGAGCTCCTTGGAGCTGCTTCTTTTGACAGCTCCAACAAAATTCAATGAAGCTATGAACATTCATGTCCACTTTTAACAATCTCAAAAGGGCATCTGATCTCTCCCAAAGGTATCCTGGGGTGAAATCCAAAAGGATACCCTGCAACAAAGGTTGTTGCCTTTACGAGCCAGCAAGGCGCAATTTCAAACCTTCTTCCATTTCTCCCTGCATGGTCAATGCCACAAAAATAGGAGCTGCCATGTTTGGAGACAGGTCTTACACATTCAGGCCTCTGGAGGCAAATTTGTAACAACAGAAAGGTTCTCTACTTTTCTGAAACATCAGGCAGCACCTCCAACTTCATTAAGAAACTGAAAGCTATGAGATCAATGGCTCAGTCTTGGATTACATCCAGATGTGCACTCCATCCTAAATAGTTACATTGGCAGAATCCTGGCAAGGCCTCTTACGTGTGAACTTGTGCATTGCTGACTCAGCTAAATTCTCTGAAGACAACATTATTATAATGTTGTTGGCAGGACTCGTGTCTGTGGCAGGAAACTCACTATCGGGGAACAATTGCAATCTGTCTGCCACAATTGTCAATCACTTGCAAAGCAAAGAAAAGCAGCTTGCTGTAACAGTTGAAGAAGAAGGATTTATTTAGATTTTACTATTTAAATATACAACTGTTTTCCATAGTTCTTTTCTATCTAAAGTTTCAAACTCTCCTGCCATCTTCCACAATGCTGGAGGCCAGTGCTACATTGAAGCCCTTTTAGTTGGTTTGGATGATCTCCAGTTTATCAAAAGTAAAATATGGGAGGCGGTCAGGATGTATTAGAATAGTTAATTTCCAGAGGTAACAAGCAATTGCAAGCTATTCAACCAGCTCCAAATTCAGTCATGTAGCATTTCAGGTGCTGAAGGTCCATCTTGGTAGGATAATTGGCAGGTCATTATGCTAACAGTATAACTTCACCTCCCCTATCTGATATTCTATTATGAGGTGACAAGGTAACTAAATGTATTAATAGCAAATTCAACATAATGGGTCTTGATGTTTTCCTTTCTCCAGAGCAGGATGGCTGATTTCAAGTCCACTGCATCAGCTTTAGCTGGAATATCTATGCAATTTAGAAATGAATGTGAACAGCCTTGGCCAATTTATAAGGATGAGTGGAATGACCATTGCAATGTGGTACAGGGAGCCATTCAAGTTGGTGGAAGAAATATGAACATAGCAGCAGTACAGGTTTTTATAATTAGCGGATAGATGCTGTTTTGTGCCGTCATGAATGTGAGTCCTGAAGGCTGCATTTTCTACCTAGTGTCAGTATCAAGGACATCTCGTCAGGACCGGAGAGGAAGATGGAATGTGTGGGAGGGATCCATTTGTCATTGTCCATGTTGGTCTAAAGGATCCTGATCAGACTGGAAAGGAGTTTTAATCGAAAGATTTTTAATAGGCAAACTGGTACAGGACAAATAAAGTCAAGAAGTTAAGTGCGTGGCTTTAAAATTGGTATGGGAGGGATGAATTTCAGTTCATGGGGTATTGATAACAGTGGTATGGCAGAAGGGAGCTGTTCCAGTGGGATGTGCTTCACATGTATGCACATCACGTGACTGAATAATTAAGAATGACCACAAATATTAATTGGTTTCCCGTGTTACTTGCATCCAATGGTAACATTATTAATTATGTTGGCTTGTTTTTAAACATTCATTCACACGATGCAGACATCACTGGCTAGGCCAGCACTTATTGTCCACCCTTATTTGCCCAGAGGGCAATTGAGAGTCAACAACATTGTTGTGGATCTGGAGTCATACAAAGGCTGGTAGTTTCCTTCCCTTAAGGACATTAGTACACCAGATGGGTTTTTGTCCTGATAATCAACAATTGTTTCATGATCATCATTTGTATTCTCATTCCAGATTTTTAATTCCAACATCTTCCATGACAGGATTTGAACCCAAGTCTCTGGAACATTATCTGGGTCTCTAGATTAATAGTCCAATGATAATACCAGTAGACCATCGCCTCCCCTGATCTAGTTACTTCCATTCCTCACTTTCATGTTGACAGTATACTAACATATAAAAATCAATTTCCTTCAGTTCAAAGCTGCATGTAAAATGCAAATTCTGTATAATGTCAATCAATCTTAAAATATTGTTGTGCCTTATTGATGTCTGCCCTGTTTGGGTGATTTAGATGATTGTTAGAACTACATTTGCTACAGATATGCCTAACAGTAGATCTAGTGTGACATGATCTGTCAATGTCATCAGGTTGGCCATTTTCATTTACAACAAACTGAGGCTGTTGTTTTTTGCTGAGGAATGTTGTTCCAGTAATTATATCATTCAAGTCAATACACGAGGAAGCCACCAAACATTATCACACTCATTGGGGACCCGTAAGGCAGTCATGAAAGATAATAGAGTACAGTCCATGCAGCGTATTCTGCACCGGGCAGTCATATCACTTCATGAATAAATAAAGAGTTCGGCTTAGGAAGTTCCACATAATGGCTTCAAAATTTCTGAGTTTTTATGTAGAATTTTTATGGTTGAAAAATATTGTATCCTGAAAATTTTGCTAAAAATGAACAATTGACTATGTAGAAATTTTATTTCAATATTATCTGATTTCTGATACAGACATCTCTTGATTCTGTTTGTAAGTAAATTCTGTGAGCTTCTACTCCCAAATGTAATGCTTCACCAGATAAAAATGTAGATCAAAGATAGCAGTATAACAGTAAAGCTTAATTATCTCATCTGCGCTCTTGTCGACAGGATTGGAGCCTGCCTTGAAAATATACGTGAGGGTCATTTTGATTCTTTCACTGCTTGTATTTTGACATAGATAGCGAATTCTTTGCAATTTTCATGGATGCGCAGGAGCAATATGCAGAAATTAATGTCTCCCCTGTCACCCACACCAAGATGTGGGAGAGGCTATAGAATGAGTACACAAAGGCTCAGAATGGTGCGTTGACTGCTTGTCAACTTCACCCATTAAGTCCAAGGCAGGAAGGGAACAGCCTTCCCACTTAGAGCAGAAGAAGCCAAGGAGTGGCCACTTAAAACCCATTATCACTAATATTCAACCAGAAGTTGTGGGTCAGGGAACTTCGATAGGGTCAGGGTTTTGACCATAACTTCATGCCATGCATGCAAACTGCAAGGTACACTCTGGCTGAAACCCTGACCCTATCGAAGTTCCCTGACCCCCAACCTCTGGTTGAATATTAGTGATAATCGGTTTTAAGTGGCCACTCCTTGGCTTCTTCTGCTCTAAGTGGGAAGGCTGTTCCCTTCGTGCCTTGGACTTAATGGGTGAAGTTGACAAGCAGTCAACGCACCATTCTGAGCCCTTGTTGCCATGCATGCAAACTGCAAGGGACACTCTAGCTGCTTTGCTTGTGATCTGCTGAAGCAGTCTGTCCTGATGATGTACCCTTTGCCCAACAGAGGGACTTATAAGGGCTGACCCTATGTGAAAACATCCATGTTTCCTTTACAGCAACACTTTCTCCCTATCCTGTAGTAGCTTAACTGACTGATCTTGGTGAGCCTGTCCCAGTTAGCTATATTCTGGGGCTCCAGGTACAATGATTCTCCTGGTGCTTACTGCAGTACTGGCAGTAGCCATTGCTCAGGGTGGTGCTGTTGCTCCTGAAGAACTGCCAGCCTCTGACTGGCTCAGTAATTCTCAGAGGTGGAGTATCTGCCTTGCCGCACCCAGGATTTAATTCCATCTGGAATGGCTGCATTGGGGGTGTCACCAGCTCTCCAGGCAGTGGACGGACCCCAAATAACAACCATTAAACTCCACCCAATGTTAAAATGATTCATGCAATCTTGAAGATCCACCTAGAAGAACATTGAATAGTTAGTGAATTTTTAGCATGAGTACGACCTGTCAATGTGTCAACTTATACATTAGGAATCAGGAAATCTGGCGTCACTGCAGGGCTATTGTTTAGGATAGAAGTCAATCTGTACTGAAATTGCTCTGGGCTTGTGTTAGTTATGTAGTCTCTACCAGTTTCAAAAGCCACAGCAAAGACAAGACTGCTGTCTGGAGAACATGTAACAAATATAAAGCCCTTTATTTTGGTGAAAGACATTTGTGGTAAGCAGCAATATTGAACAGGCTCATGCGTTCAATGATGCCCCTTTGGAGATGCTGAAGAAGGAGATACAGAAAAGGAAGGGCACCCTGCTTTGACACCCAAGGCACTGCCCAAACAGAGTAACTGTATAGAGGGTAAGGGAGGAAATAATGCTGCATGCAATGTGTTCTTGAAGAAAGGTGCAGAAACCCCATCAAATCGGAGACTGTAATATGATTGTCATAACCAGGCACTGCCTACTTGCAACAAAGGATGGAGGAAGACAATCTTAGCAGCACCACCTTATGACTGAAACCTCCTGTAATCACATTCTAAAGGAGTTTCATTTGAATTTTGTTGAATGATGCATTTGTATTCAATCAAACTCACTGCACGATCTAGGCTGTAGGATGTGAATTTGACTCTTGGCTGTATTTGCTCCTGACAGTTCTAACATCGAAACTGTGCTTCTAGGCTGGCAGAAAAGCATTAGTCTGCATGGACTATTGATCAATGAATCCTCAGCCTGCCTAGCTTGTACACTGAATGCCCCACAGTCTAATTTGGATAGAGAAAGTAAGAGCATGCCATGTTATGTCAAACGGTGATGGAGGAATGAGAATATTAAGTGTAAAGGAAGCTGTTTTTTTAAAGTGAATATACCACAATAAGTAAGGAAATGGCTTAACACCAATGCAGCCTTTTTTTTGAAGTGTGCAGCATTCTACAATATAATAGGATCAGTAAAGCCATATTTAATTCAAAAACTCAAAAAGGTTTCTTTGCTTGGCAATACCAACATACCTCCTTGAGACAAATAGCACCCAGACAACTGTGTGGTAATAATTGGATATGTTTTCTGCAAACTGCACCTGATGTTATGAGGGGAGGTTTGAGTGCAGAGATCTGCTGCATCCATTTGATGGTATTTGTATGGCTACACCTTCTTCAGACCCAGTCAGCTTGCTGTGTAGATATCAGGAAAACCAGAGAGGAATTTGCCTGCATCACTGTTCAGGTGCAAAAGATTAGTAGCTGGAAAGTCCTCATCTTCCCTGCATCCTCATTTTTGGAAGTTATTTGGAAAATTGTGGAAAAACCTGCAGGGGAGGAGGACTCAGTAGGGGTTCTTAAAGAAGATTCCGGAATAAGTTCTTAAAGAAGATTCCAGAGAGTATGGAAAGGGTCAGGATCCTGACCTCAGGCACAGCCAATAAGGGAACCAATATGAGAAGGAGAGTAGCCATTGCAGGAGTGAGGGTGTTGCACTTAATTGTGCGCAGTACATGAAACAAGGTAAATGTAGTGCAGATTGAAATTGGCAGGTACAACGTTATAGGTATCACAGAGACATGTCTGAAAAGGGATAAGGGCTGGGAATGAAAAACCCAAGGATAAGCATCCTATTGAAAGTACAGGCAGATCGGCAGAGGGGTGAGGTTACTTTGTTACTAAGAAATGGAATTAAATTGACAGGAAGAAGCATTGTAGGGGTTTAAGGTACAGAATCTGTGTGGGTAGAGTTGAGAAAGTGCAAAGTAAGAAAGACCCTGATGGCAGTTATATACAGACTTCCTAGCAGTAGACAGGCTGTGGGGCAGAAAATAAATCAGGAGATAGAAAAGGCGTGTAAGAAGGGCACGATTACAATAATCATGGCGGACTTCAAAATGTAGGTGGACTCAGAAATTCAGATTGGTAATGTATCTCAAGAAATGGAATTTATGGAATGGCTACGAGGTGATTTTTTTTTTTTGGAGCAGCTTGTTTTAGAGCTTACTAAGGAACAGCAATTCTGGATTTAGTGATATGTAATGAGGCAGACTTGATTACAGAGCTTAAGATGAATGAAACCCCTACGGTAGAATTTCTCCTGCAGTTTGACAAAGAGAAGCTGGAATCAGATGTAACTCTATTACAATTGAGTTAAGGTAACTACAAAAACACGAGGGAGGAGTTGGCCAGAGTTGATTGGAAGTGGAGCCCAGCAGGGAAGACAGCGTAGCAGCAATGGCAGGAGTTTCTGGAGATAATTCAGAAGGCACAGCAGAAATTCATCCCAAGAAAGAAGAAACATACTAAAGGGAGGACAAGGCAATTATGGCTGACCACAGAGGTCAAGGACAGATTAAAAGCAAAAGACAAAGCGTAGACTGTTGTGAAGATTAGTGAGAAGCCAGAGGACTGGGAAGCCTTTAGGAGCCGGCAGAGAATAGCTAAAAAAAAAGATAAGGGGGAGAAGATGAAATATAAGGATAAGCTAGCTAGTAAAATAAAAGAAGATTGCAAGAGTTTGTTTTAGATACGTAAAAGGTAAGACAGAGGCAAGAGTGGACCTTGGACTGTTTGAAAATGAGGCTGGCGAAGTAGTAGTGGGGTCCAAAACAGTGGTAGAGGAACTAAACGGATACTTTGCAGCAGTTATTATAGTGGAAGACATTTGCAGCATACTAGAACTTCATGAGAGTTAAGGGACAGAAGTGAGTGCAGTGGCCATCACTAAGGAGAAGGTGCTGGGCAGGCCGAAAGGTCTGAAGGTCGATAAATCACCTGGGACCAGATGTACTATAGCCCAGAGTTCTGAAGGAAATAGCTGAGGAGATTGTAGAGGCATTGCTCATGATCTTTCAGGAATCACTGGAGTCAGGAAGGTCTCAGAGGACTGGAAAATGGCCAATGTAACACCCATGTTTAAGAAGGGAGGGAGGCAGAAGACAGGAAATTATAGGCCAGTTAGCCTGACCTTGGTCATTGGTAAGATTTTAGAGTCCATTATTAAGGATGAGATTGCTAGTACTTGGAAATGCATGGTAAAATATGGTTGAGTCTGCACGGCTTCATCAAAGGGAGACCAAACCTGAAAAATCTGTTAAAATTCTTTGAGGAGGTAATGAACAAGTCAGACAAAGGACAGCCAATGAACATGATCTATTTGGATTTCCAGAAGGCATTTGATAAGGTGCCGCACAGGAGGGTCTAAATAAGAGAAGGTCTCATGGTGTTAGGGGCAAGGTACTGGCATGAATAGAGGATTGACTGACTAGCAGAAAGCAGAAACTGGGGATAAGGGGTCTTTTTCAGGATGGCAACTGGTGACTAGTGGAGTTCCGCAGGGGTCACTGTTAGGCCTACAACAAATTACGTTATACATTAATGATCTGGACAAAGGAACTAAGGGCATTCTTGCACAGTTTGCAGATGACACAAAGTTAGCTGAAAGGACAGGTAGTGTTGTGGAAGCAGGGAGGCAGCAGAAGGACTTGGACTGTCTAGGAGAGTAGGCAAAGCAGTGGCAGATAGAATTCAATGTGGAAATTGTGGGATTATGAACTTTGGTGGGAAGAATAGAAGCATACAGTATTTTCTAAAAGGGAAAAAGCTTCAAAAATCTGAAGCACAAGGGAACTTGGGTCTTCTAGTTCAGGATTTTCTTAAAGTTGACATGCAGGTTCATATGGTAGTTAGGAAGGCAAAGGCAATGTTAACACTCATTTCAAGAGGGCTTAAATACAAGAGCTGTAAAATGCTCTGGTGAGACCACATTTTGAATATTGTTAGCAGTTTTGTGTCCTACTTCTAAGGAAAGATCTGCAGCCCTAGAGAAAGACCAGAGGAGGTTTACAAGAATGATCCCAGGGATGAAAGACTTGTCATATGAGGAGTGATTGAAGACTCTGGGTCTGTACTTGGTGGAGTTTGGAAGGATAAGGGGGTGGGGTTCTTATTGGGAAATGACAGACTTCTGAGAGGCCTGGATAGAGGACAATGTAGGAGATACTAGGACCTAAGTGCACAGCCTCAGACAACCCTTTAGAACTGAGATGAGGAGGAATTTCTTCAGCCAGAGGGTGGTTAACCTGTGGAATTCATTGCTACAGAAGGCTATGGAGGCCAGGTCACTGAGAGAATTCAAGACAAAGATAGATATGTTCTTGATTAGTAAGGGGATCAGAGGTTATATGGAGAATGCAGGAGTATACAGTTGAGAACATATCAGCCATGATCAAATGGCACAGTAGAATCAATGGGCTGAACGGCCTAATTCTGCTCCTATACCATATGGTCTTATGGTTTCTGGTCTGCATTATCACCAAACCTGCTGATGAGATTTGCCTAAAGGTGGCATGAGTTAAGAACAGGCTTCTGCAAAGTCAGTGATACCATGCAATGTGTTCATCTTTAGTTAAACAGGAATGTGATAGCGAAAAATTCTTGTAGGATCTGGACAGAGGTGGCCATGGAAGGTATTGCTCCTTCCAAGTGTAGCAGTACTACTTCCTCATTATTCTACTTCGGTTCTCCAAACATTTACAAAGCATCTCCTTAATTATATTTAAGGCACCTAATTATTTTTTGTAATTTTATTTAGCAAAGGGATACAGAGAGCAAAATCGTATTTAAAAAAGCAGCAAGTTGATTACATCATAAAACCAGCAGAGGATCAAAACATCTTGCTGTGAAACTATTCCAAATAGCTAGAAAACAAGAAATAAAATGGTGTCAGAAAAAACATTCAGCAAAATAAATATTTGACGTGTTAGTTCATAATGAAAAGCAAAATCTTGACAGGGAGATCTTTATTATTTAGCTGCTTCCAAGATCTCATTTGATACATTATAGATGTAATACAATAACTTTCAGACATTCATCTCAATCAAGGATAAGATAATATAATGAAGCAGAATGCTAGTTTAATGTCTCATTTGAAAAGTGTCTTATTTGACAGTATAGCTCTGCCTGAATGTTATCTTTTTCAAATCTATGTGGCAATACTAGGTATGTAGAATGAATTGGTTTAGTCACAGATTTATAATTGCAGTTACACGACTACTTTCTGGAGCAACTTAAGTTATTTAGCTGAATGAAGGTTCTACAGAAGTCCATATTGTGTTTTTCTTATAAGTTTGTAAATTATTTTGACCCATCCCCTCTCGCATATAACTGTGAGAACAACAGATGATTGTTTTCTTTAAGGTGTCCAGCCATGCAGTATCCTCAAAGGTATCACATAGACCTTGTTCTGTGAGGCACAACACACAATTAAAAAGGGTGTAAAGAGATCTCACACTGAATAATCTTGCTATGCTCAACAGCTAAATGTCAAAGGGAAAGTATCAAACTGATGCTGCCTGTTACACATTGGCTTTGACATAGGCCATCACTCTGCCAACCACCACCCCACCCCCCAGTCCACCCCCAACATCCACAAGAAGAGACCTGGGAGTTCAGGGATTGAGGGTTGTGGGTTGTGGAAGAGGTTAAAGAGCCCGATGTGCAGAACATAACTCCAACTCATGACAAACATACCCACAGCCATTTTTACAAGAGTGGACATTGGGCGTCACCATTTCTCACTGCTAGATGGGATGCTGAAATAATATATTCAGCTTGAGCTCTGATTGAGTAACTTATGGTTAAGGACTGCTGCATTGGAATTCCGCATTCTAATGCCAATATACATTCCAGGCTCAATCACAAGGCTTCAGCCTCCACCTCTCCCAAACTTCCCAATTGCTGGGTACCAATCTGGCTGCAGGTTCCTGCACTGCTTTCAGGCTGGCCAGGCTGTTCACTAAGCTGGCTACCATATGGGAGTTGAAGCTGCAACGTCTTAAGGAGGTTCTGCCGTTACAATCATCAGAACTCCATATCACTAGTTATTCTTATGCGTGAGTTGTTTTTGTCTCATCCTGCATTCCTGCAACCTGAGGCAACTGTGAAATGTTGCTGGACTGAGTGTTGATTTTAAAATAAAATAGCTCTTTAACTCCTATTACAACTCGCATCTTTAATTGGCATTTGATCTTTGTGGGTGATTTCACCACAAATAATAGATTCGGCCCTATGTAAACGCTAAATCCCAAGGAGTTTTTGCTGATTAAATCTTAGCTACATGTATTTAGCAGGTCAGCATCAGTGAGAATTGCCAGAGTCTACTTTATTCAGTAAACTGTTCCTTTCCTGGCATAAAATCAGATCTAATGTTGAAAAATTATTGTCAAATCTCCAGTACATCAAGTAAACTAGCTAATAATGCTTCAACTGAGACAGTGCAAGTCAAACCCAATGAATCTATATCTGCTATCCCTAATTATAGTGATACATTTTAATTACAGAAGCTGTCCTGTTACTTTAGGGAAATCTGTTCTAATGATCAAAAGTGAACTCGTGCAGAGACCCTGATTCCTCAGAGTGATTACTTCTGTTCTGACTGCAATTCCAAGGTGTCTGAAATGAGGTAACTTCTTCCTGCCTTCTAGCCTGTCACATAAAGTGCTGATTTGCCTGACACAGATGTTATTTGAAGGCATTGAGCATAGCATATCAAACATCTCCTGTACCCTCAGAATGAATGGGCTGCATAAATTTCCTGGTGGACAATGTTACAAACAGCCAAAAGGAGGTAGAGATGGATAGACAGAAGGAATCTGTCTCTCTTGGCAGAGAGTTCAAGAGCCAGGGGTCATAAATTCCAGCGAAACAACGGAACGATTAGAGGGGAGGTGAGGAACAACTTTTTGCGCAGAGTGTGGGTATGTCTGGAATTCACTGATTGAGTTGGTGGTGGAGGCACGGACCCTAAACTCTTTTAAAAAGTACCTGGATCTGCACCTTAAGTGCTGTAAGCTGCAGGGCTATTGGCGGTGTGCAGGAAAATGCAATTAGAAAGGTCATCTGGGGGTCTTTGGGTTGGCATAGCCAAGATGGGCAGAACAGCCCTTTCTGTGCTGTATCATTTCTATGGTTCTAAAACTTTGACAGATGCTAAAAGCTCTCCATTGAGCACACCAGTAAAAACAGGAAGATCAACGCAATCCAAAGTTTAGAGGCAGCAGCACTGTAAACAGGCTATGTTAAATATCCCATGAGACATTCAGAACTGTTCATCTTTAAAAGTAGCAGCTAGGGCAAAATTCTATCATGCAATAGTCTGAGGGGTTGCAAGCTTCTAAATTGGAGCATTCCCATCAGACGTCATATTGGACATCTTCAAGTTTCATCCTCTGTGATTGAATTTCAACGGCTATGCCCTGGTTTGGACGGCAGCAGCAAGGAGCATGTCCTCACTATGTCAGGTGGCTTTCCAGCCAGCTGAGGTAAGTGATAGCATTGTGTCAAGCTGTAGATGGAACAGCACAGGAACTAATTGGGTTTGAAGGTGATGATGCTGGATCAGGAGGTTTGACTGTAAAGATTTTCAGGTTACTGCAGGTGCCAAGGAACAAGTCAATAGTCAACAGGTAGAAAGGTTTCAAAATGTGCTTTGTGGCTCATGTGAGCTTCCAAGCCAATGATGTAAGCACTTTTCAATGAAATTATGATTATTTCTTCATACATCCATACAGTCTCCTGAGAGACTGGTTTCTCTTCAAACCCTAAAGATGACCAAACAAGAGAGAAATGTATTTGATAAACTACTCCAAACCAGAAATTACCTTCTGTATGTGGATATGTTTGTTGCTTAGTTAGATCCAGAAATTGATGATCATCCACAAAAGATTATTTCCCATATTTTACCTGAATCTAATATTATATAATTTATGTCCCTTGGTCCTAACTATTCTTGAGTAGAGTATCTGCCTGGACCAAGACAAATGTTCTAATTATTTTTAAAACATCAACATCTAATCTTTAAGATAAAAAGCTTTGGATTTCTAATATAAGGGAGAAATGCAAAGGACACTGGAAAATCCTGATGCAACATCAAGAAATGATGGAAATTCAGACAGCATGACTGGCAAAAGAAACAGCAAGTTAATATTTGTCCCCATTAATAGGTAACTCACTACTGCCAGTAGGAGTCACTCCTCAATGTTCAGAACCTCGTTAAAAGATGCAGCAGATTGTTCCTGACATCAAGATAGGCCTTGCTAGAGTTTTAATTAATTTCGAAGACACTTCTGCCTGCATGCCCTGTCATACTGCATATTTGGCTTCTCCTCTTAATATTTGCTGATGATCCTCAGTTGGTCAAGCTATATGACTGCGAAAAGATTCATGTAACCTTTTTGTTCACTGCAACCCATGTATAAACTTCCACCTCATTAAACTGTCGTCTGTTGTATCTCATCCAACTGAATATTCCCTGCATGTTACTGCTACCACTGTAATACATCATGTCATTTGGATTCATCAAATGACTCATTTCTCATGATTAAGGCAGGAAATGTAAATCATTTTAAATTAACTTTGATTAGCTGATTCCATTTATTTGAAGCAAAATATGGAATGATTGGCTCAGCTGTGAACTTTTTCCAATCTCTCTAAAACACCTTTACACAAAGCGATTGAAAATAGGTGCTCAATTGCACTTTGACTGTACGGGCCAGTCTTTTTGCAGTTTTAGGTGCATTTTGTTAATTTTAGGAGTAAAAGGCACATTAGCTCAGACATTCGGATGGCTAGACAGTTGTTCTAGCAATGTAGACTGAGGTTGCATGTAGGGGGCGTATGGAAACACCATGCAGCCAATTCCCAGGGAATCGCCCAGGAAATTGAATTTTAAGATGTGCAATTCCCCTGTATCTGGAACTCTCCAAAACAGTCCATGAAGTTTTAGAATTTGGAAGGTAAGTCCGACGCACATAAGCTTACTAGTTAGACATGATATATTAGAGGATTGAAAACCTATCCTAACTCCCAGGGTTAAACTGAATACCTAGCACATCACTTACTAACTGTACCAATTCCACCACCAATTCTCATGACCTACAAACTTGGACTCAATATCCTCTCTCCCATCCTACTGCCAGTCTAACAGACACCAGGTCCAAAATTCCGTCCAACCAGTTGGAAAGGACGCATTCCCCCCCCACTGTCAGATCGAACACACCACCAACAGCCAGTCTTAACCTCCTCATTATGCACCAATACTTTTCCCATCTGTTAGACCCAACAGTCCTCACCCTGGCTGGAGACTGGCCTGACATATTTCCCCACTGCCCCCTCCTCACTAGGCCTGACAACTGTTAGCACCAGTCCCCAGGCAAAGTTGTCCTATTACTTGCAGTCCTAAATGGAATACCCCAACTTGTTATGTTCCCAGGGGAGGGGGGATGAACTGGCTCCTTTCCTTTATTCACCCACGCCCTCATTTGGATACAATAAGGTGAACTAAAAGGATCCCTTACCTTGTAGATACATTTCTCCCAAACTATATTGAATTATGTTTTAAAAGAAGTCAATTTAAACGGGCTGTCTTGAGTTAACCAAAGAATGAGTTTATTAGATTCACTGAGATTTGTTCTTGCTTTAATGCTTGGAAATTATTTTTATTTATTCATTGTGGGATGTGGGTATCATTGGTTGGCCAGCATTTATTGTCAATTCTTGGTTGCTCTTGAGAATGTGGTGATGAGCTGCCTTCTTGAACCGCTGTAGTCCACCTGTTTGGTGAGTCTCTAGTTAAGGTGGTTAAAGTCTTTCTTATTCGAAATGTTAACATAGTATTCAAATTTTGTTGTAAAGTTATTAAGATATACAAAGTGCATCATTCATAACAATGAATAATATAATTAAATAATTAAGATACATTAAGGATACAGTTCAGATGGTGTGTCAAGGCTGCAGTATGTGAGAGCTCTTGGATACAATTGTATCCCAAAAACAAACATAGCTGCAGTAGGCATTTGATAGTAAGGCAGCTTCAACTCAGAGTTTATGAACTGGAGGTTGAACTACAGACATTGTAACACCTCAGGGAAGGGAAAAGTAACTTGGATTATTTGTAATGGAAGGGAGACACACCACTTAAGACCGGGTCATCTGATTTGTTCAGTGGTCTGGGACAGCTGGATTTGACTAAGTGAGGGAGGTAAGAGGATCCAGAGTGCTGTAATGCTAGAACATCAGCTTCTGCAATTTTCCAATAGGCTTGATGCTCTCTCGACGTGACTGAGAAGTCCTAATTCAGGATTGTCTTAAGGTTGTCACGCAGATTGAGCTGGCTATGAGGAAGGCAAATGCAATGTTAGGATTAATTTTGAAAGGACTAGAATACAAAAGCAAGGATGTGTTGCTGAGGATGTATAACGCGGTGCTCAGGCTGCATTTGGAATATTATGAGCAGTTTTGTACCCCGATCGAAGGAAGGATGTGTTGCCATTGGAGGGGGCCCAGAAGAGGTTTACAAGAATGACCCCAGGGATGAAGGGCTTGCCATATGAGGAGTAGTTGAGGACTCTGTGTCTGTACTCAATGAGTTTAAAAGGATGCGAAGTGATCTCATTAAAACGTACAACGTACTGAGAGGCCTGGATACAGTGGATGTGGAGAAGATGTTCCATTAGTAGGAGATTTTAAGACCTGAGGGCATAGATTCAGAGTGAAAGGATGACCTTTTAGAACTCTTCTTTGCATCCTTCAACATGTCATCGATTATGACAAACATCTCACCAAGATCATCCTTACACCTTCACTTCTCACCTTCAAACAACCGCCAAACCTTATACCTTTTATCGCAGCAAACTACTCAGCCTTCAGGACAACATCGACCACAACACTATACAACCCTGTCATAGCAACCTCTGCAAAACATGTCAGATCCTCAACATGGACACGACTGTCACACGTGGGAATACCACCCACCATGTACACGGTAGATACTCATGTGACTCAGTCAATGTTGCCTACCTCATACTGCAGGCAAGGATGCCCCAAAGCATGGTATATTGGTGAGACCACGCAGATGCTACGACAATGGATAAATGGACACAGTGCAACAATTGCCAGACAGGGATGTTCCCTCCCAGTGGGGGATCACTTCAGCAGTAAAGGACATTCAGCCTCTGATCGTCGGGTAATTTTCCTCCAAGGTAGCCTTTAAGATATACAACAATGCAGAATCACCGAGCAGGAACTGATAGCCAAGTTCCATACCCATGAATACAGCCTCAACAGTGATCTTGGGTTCATGTCAAGCTACATATAACCCCACCATACTGTTCCGTGTTTGTAAAATCTTCCTTAGTCTCCTGTTTTGACACAATCACCTTGATAACTCTACATGATCTCTCTACATTAATTAATTTGTACAGTTTTGGATTAGTCATTACTTTGGTTAGATTCTGGGCATGTGATTCTTATACCTATAATATTATTCCAGCTATTTGGTTTGTCTCCAGCACCATTTTATTTTCAAGTTTTGTAATTCTTTCTCTGCTACAATGAATCAGATCATAGATCATCCCTTCACTTGCTATTCAGCTGTTAACACTCCACTCACACCATTTGTATGATCTTTCTGTCCATAAATTCTGTGCCTGTGTGATTCTCTTCACTTCACTTGTTAAAGAAGCAATGCTCCGAAAACTTGTGATTTCAAATAAATGTTGGACTATAACCTGGTGTCATGTGACATCTGACCTTGTTCACCCTAGTCCCACAGCGGCACCTCTACACTTTTAGAATTGAGATGAGGAAGAATTTCTTCAGCCAGACGTTGGTGAATCAGTGGATCTCATTGTCGCAGAGGCCAAGCCTTGAGTATATTAAAAACCGTGATAGATAGGTTGTTGATTAGTAAGGGGATCAAGGGTTACAGGAAGAACAGAGGAGAATGGAATTGAGAAACATATCAGCCATGATCAAATGGTGGAGCAAACCTGATAGTCCAAATAATTTTGCTCCTATATCTTCTGGTCTTATAAACGTTCCAAGGAGAACTACAAGACAAAACCAAAGCCTGTGTATCTGAAAGCTGGTAACCTCCACAGCAATGCAAATGAATTGATCGAGTACACAGGAGTAAATAAATATGATCTGATAGCCATTATGAAGACATGGCTGCAGGATGATAAGAATTGGGCCTTGAATATTAAGGGGTATAAGACATTCAAGAAAAGGAGGAAGTGATGTGCAGTAAAGGACAAATCTGTTAATCAAAAATGACAGTTGTGCAGTAGTTCAGTTTGGGTGGACATGGGAAATTGTAAGGAAAAGAAGTCATGATTGGGAATGTTGTACAGGCCCAATAACGGTAACCACAATGTGGGACAAAGTCTATAAGAAGAAATATTGAGTACTTTTGATAACAGTAAAATCAATAAACTTGAGTAACTTTAATCAGGATATAAACTGGAGAAATCAGATTTGTAGTATTCATGTAAACGAGGTGTTCAAAGAATACTTTTGACGTAGTTTCTTAGAACAGCTCTTTTTTATAACTGATCAGAGAGCAGGTGATATGAGACTTGGCAGTGTGTAATGTGACAAGATTAATGAATGACCTCAGAACTAAGGCATGCCACTATAGCGATAACTACAATTTAATTGATTTTTACATCCAGTGTGAAAGGGAGAAGGTTGGGTCTGAAACCAATATTTTAAAACTAACTAATGGCAACTATGTGAGTATGAAAGCTGAGGTATTTGAAGTCAACTGTTTTATATCTGTGGAAAAGGCCAATAGAGATGAAGATTGCCTTTGCATTTGTTTCCTCTACATTAATTCAAGTGGAGTAAAAACTGATGAATTCATTGAACGGGTTCCTGGTGGTGAACAGAAGAAAATGTAGTCTTTCATTCAAGTCAGGGTGGGCACTGATGCTGCCAACATTGTTTCTAGAGTCTGGTACTATTGTACCAGCACCTCCAGTGATTTTGGACACATCATGTAAACCTTGATCTGACTGGATCTCGTTGGCAGACTATAATTGGTAAGAATTGGGTCAATTCCCTCACCACAATTATGGCAGGTTTTTGAGGGAACAGCCTATGAGAAATTAATAGCCACACAGATAACAGTGAGGATATTCTGTTTCTTGTTTTGGGCGGGGGTCCCACAAAGTCCACTGTATCCTTCCTGATGGTTCCCCAGAAGCCAACATGGGAATCATAAGTGCAGATTTTATTTCAGGCTGGACATTTCCACAACCTGACAGCTGCGATAGGTCTTGCAAAATCTCACTACAAAACTGTGGATCTGTGGCCAGTATAAATTCTGCTTAATGTGTTCTTGGGGGATTTTTAGTCAGGGGGATCTTATGAACTAACTGCAATATTTCCCTTTGACAGCACCACTTGCTAGTGATTCAATGTCCACTCCTAAGCTGCAGTACTCTGAGGGAGACTTCGTCTTTCGTCTGCATCTCATTTTAATGTAACTACATTCAGGGATTTATTTTGGCTTCCACTGCAGGGTGAGCAGTCTAACTTTGTGTTTTTAACATTGTGTCAGCTTGCTGGGCTGCTGCTAAGGAAGTTTTGCTTATTATCTCCTTGGAGTCCTGAAAAACATTTTGAAAAACAACCAGACTGTAGAGTCTTCTGTTTACAGTGCCACATCAGTGTCCACTTGCTGAATGCGTCTGATCATAGACTGTGTGATCACAGAGTCGGACAGAACTCCAGGCACTTTCTCCTGCAGATGTTTGATTTCCCTGACCTCCATGACTTCTCAGAGTCCACTGGGTATGTTAATCCCCGCAGGTCATGTTTTAAGATTATGTCGACCCTTTCCACAGACTAATTTGGGGTGACTCTCATAGCCACTGGTCCCATTGCACAGTCACACTCCAGATTCACCCAGTAAAAGGCAATGACATCTATCCTCCATCAATCCCTTTAACAAGAACCGTGACACTTATTGCATTCTCTGGTGGGAAAGTAATGTCTTTTCCCACCACCAAACTTAGAATTGGTCCCAGTATCCCTTATTATTATTACTGGCTTGTTTCCCTCATCCTTGGAAAATGTGACCTTGCTACTTTTTGTACAAAATCCCAGTAACACTTAGAAATTTGTTTAACATCTCCAGAGTGCTTTTTCAGTGATTTACACGAGCAGTCAGAGGCATAGCCTTGTCTCCAATTCTGTCTGACTGACTCCCATTTTTGTACAGGGTGCATGTGTCCTAATGGTTTCTCCCGTAATACCAACAGTTGGTCCACACATGCCTTCCTTTTCAAACACAGGCTTCCTAGCTTCAATTTTCATCTCCAACCACCCTTTCTGAAATGAGAAGGTCTTCCAGTATTTCCCTTTCTCCCATGGGTGCTCAGTTTCCTACTATCCCCCTCACCCTGTTAGTGTGAGTTGCGTTGGGGTAACTACAAAAAAGTTTTTTTTCACCCTGGAACAAGGGTTTGTAGATCAGCTCATTATTATCAGCCAGGGTGACTGCCTGCCTGGACCCAGTCACTCTCTATTCCTCTAGTTTCATTCTTATTGAGAATGGGATGGAGTCTTTAAGGAGAGTTATTTCACTATTTCCATAAGTGGCTTCTGTCTTTAGCGTCCATGCCCACTGGTCAAAAACAAGTTGCTTAACTCTTTCACATTCTATGTTTCTTGTGAGTGTGGATTGCTTTACACTTCCAGCATGAACTGGCCATTTTACTGCCTTGTAAACAATGTCACTATCCTCAGACAAGATGGAGTAAACCTTGTGGCTCTCCTTGAAAACTTACCCTACAGTAATAAGGACCAATATTGAACAGTTCACTTTAATTGCTACGCTACCTGCTCAAAAGGAAAAGAGACTTCCGCATGTCCCTCATTAAACCTAGAATTTAGGAACAAGGAAATGTGGAAAATAGGGTCAGAGACATCATCAAGCTCTCTGCACCATTCAACATGGCCATAGTTGGTCCACTACCTCAATGCCATTCTCCCATTCTCTCCACTTGACACCTTTAACCTCTAGAAATCAACTTATTTCTTTTAAGATATATTCAATGACTTAATCTCCACAGCCCTCTGTGGTAAAGAATTCTGCGGGTTCACCACCCTCTGAGTGAAGATACTTCTTCAGCTCAGTCTGAAATTGTTCTAACCCATCTCACGAGATTGGTGTCCTTTGCTCTGGAACGCATCCCCCTCCACCACCGCCTGGGGAAACATCATCCGTGTATACAGTCTGTCCAGTACTGTCAGAATTTAAAATGTTTCAGTGAGATTCCCCTGTTATTTTGCTAAACTTTGGCGAACACATGCCCAGTCGACCCAGTATCTATTCACACAACAAAACCTGAATCTGAACCTTCATTGCACTCCCCCTAAGGCAAGTATTTTTTTTATTGGGTAAGCGGACCAAAACTGTGCACTGGTACTCTGGGTGTGCTCTCACCAAAGCCCTGTATAGCTGCAGCGGGATTCCATTACTCCAGTGTTTAAAAACTCCTGAAATAAATGCCAACATAATTGTTCATTCGTGTAACTTGTCTAAATTGTCCTAAAGCTTCTTTATGACCCCTCATGACCTACAATCCCAACTAGTTCTGTGTATTCAGCAAACTTTTAAAATCCATGTGTAAATGACAGAACACAGCACGCCGACTGCTGCAAAAAGGGGTGTGGATTCTACAAACATTATCTATGCTATTGGATTTGTAGATTCCTGAACAGGGTCATAACAGGAGGTCCCTGCCCAGGAACCTCTCTCCAAAAGCAAGTGGGTAATTTTTAATCTGATCAGGGTTGAAAATAAGGTTTCCAACCCTGATTGGATTATCTGGGCTAGTGTTTAGTTACAACGTGAACAAATAAAGATTTCAAATATTTTTGCTATAGAGTTTCTTTGCCTGTGAAGATGGCAAGATATATGATTGCCATCAGAAATGATGTTATAACCAGCAAGGCATGTCTATGGATAAGATCGCTGAAAATCTGCTCTGATAAGTCATCCTTCATTACATTGCATCTAAGTTTGCAATGAATACTATTTACTTGTGATATGAAAAACCTAGAGTACTTCATGATTTTCTTAATTAAAAATATTATAAGGAGCATGCTGCGAGCATTGGGCTGTTCTACAAAACTATTCATGCTTGAATATGATTCCTTAATAAATTTCTGTAGGCAAAGCATTGCGCAGGAAAATTAGCACAGCATCTGTTTAGAAATTGGAAGGGCATGCTTTGGTATCAGCACAATGGAAAACATTAATTTGGGGTTTAGTTAAAATTGTAGATTACAATGTGTGATTGGGGCTAATCAGCAGTGAGAAACTAAACATCAATTTGTTTGGTACTTGTTTCATGTTCATGCAGGTAATATAGCAATAAGTGAAACACAAGCCTGCATTTGATGACTAATATTATTGATTAACACATATAGATGCTGCACTCCTAATTCCTTTATGCATTGAAGCCTCAAGCAGCAGCTTATAGCGACAATTTTATGGTCATAATTAAGTAATAAATAATGCCTTTAAATAAAATAAAACTAGCTTTAACATACTTATTCTTATGGATGCTGTGCCTGCGGTTACTGCTCCTGGTAAAGCTGTTATGCTACTTTGTTGATTTCAAATGCTGCTTGCATGAGTTAGTGCACTGCAAGTGGGCACTGTCTAGTTATTATCCTCGAGCACTGACCACACTAATCTCATCATATTACATAAAGTAGGTCCACAGTCTTAAAAGTCTGTCCTTTTTAATGTACATCTCCACCCTCAAGGCATCCCTTGTGTCCCTCATTGACAGCTCCTCGAATTTGCATGCCCTCTATGTAATAGGTTTCATTCTGCCAGCTAAATATTTTTGGTTTTGAAAGTAAATTAATCAGGAATGTTGACCTGTCTTGCAGGCATACTTGTACTGTTTCATTAATGTTAATGCAGTCTACAGCCTAGTTCGTCTTGAATAACAGTGTCTTATTTTTGTTGATTTGAAGACTATGGGCAGAGTCCTATAGGGGTCTAAGTAATGTGAAATGTAGCAAAATTTGTGGTAGAATCAGATGAGAAGTCCAGTGAGGCCCACCTTGACGTTGAGAGTATTTCACTCCATCTTTTATGCTTTTCGTTGAGTACCAAGGTGAGAATCTTGCCATTGCAGGGGGATTTTAGCTTGTTAAATGCCTCATTAACAGCCCAACTTGCCTCATTAACATTCAGACGTTCATCTTACCAAACTCACCACATAAGCTAGACATTGAGAATTTTTGACACTGAAGTCAGAACAGGTACCTTCCAATTTCAGCTCACCCACTGCTCCAAAGGAAGTCCATGTTGGTCACCGGGCACCAATATCTCAGGGGACACTCCACACACAACCCATATCTATGCATATTGGCATCAATGTGTGCTTGTTTGTGGATGTTGTAAGGGCTTACATTGTCCTATGTGTGCGAAGGTCTGGTCCAATGAGAATGTTTCCTATTGTGGAGGTAACAGGCTTATTGCAACCACTTACAGTTGTAGGAATTGGCTCTACATTATTACAAGGACTGTTGGGAGGACTTAGCTTTAACTCTGTCTCCCAATAGACCCTATTTTACTTTTCCACCAAGTCCTCGTGATAACATTATAGTGTATTGTGTTTACTACATTCAATCAAGAATGAGCCCTTTCACATCCTTTCAGATTCCTATTCAACGTCTCCCTGAGCTTTATTCTAACAACTACCCTGAAGTTGAAAATTAGGATCTGCCCATTGTACTATTTTCCCCAAATGTATTCTCTTAAAACTTGGAAGAGTGATATTAGTTAGGTTATAAGGTAGTTTTCTTGGATCGTTTTCCTCACAGTCTGAGATTCTCCTCTGTTGTCAAGTTGACCATTTGGTTCATCCCAATCGATAATCTGAAGACAGCGCAACTGTAACGGAATAAGGTCCCTGTTGTTCCTTCATATAGTTCCTTCAGCAGAACAATGGATTTGCATCTCCATGGACAAAGAAGTCCTTCATGTTTCAATCCCTTCTCCTCCCAGCTCCCATGAAAGATATAATTGCATGTAAGAGTGTGTTGCATTTTGTTTACAGTTCAACTTGAAACTGAATCAATTCCATGCCTATATTCAACCTGTTAGGTCTTGCATAATCTGTGTACATTATGACCAGCAGATACCTCTTTTAAGATCACCTGTGATTACTTCTGTCTTCACAGGGATCTCTGTCTTCAATCTGTGAGGATAAGTGACATATTCCG
This sequence comes from Rhincodon typus, assembly GCF_021869965.1. NCBI lineage: Eukaryota > Metazoa > Chordata > Chondrichthyes > Orectolobiformes > Rhincodontidae > Rhincodon > Rhincodon typus. Next base: position 63,451,139 of record NC_063333.1, on the reverse strand, counting down.
CATTGCTCTTGACCAGCATTTGCACCCCACACAGTTATACACTGCATTGATTTCACATGTGCAATGATATGATCTGCAAATAACTTCAACCTGTACTCTGCAGCTGTATAATTGTTGCATTTGCCCCTTGAAGGGTCTCCCATGGCTCAGTAGTTGAGCCTGTGTTTTGGCTCAGAAAAGGTACCATTGATTCCACCCACTCAGCTGTGATCTCAGCCATTTTCCAATCATAGGCCACATTTAGGAATTGAGAGATCATGGAAGGCAATAATGGATACCTTGAGTCTCAGGCTCTGCCTGGACATGAGGTTACCCCTCCCTCACATGTCTATTTCCACTCCTTCGAAAGCCCACCATTACTGATCCACCACATATTACCCTTACCACCTGTTGTTGCAAATTCAACTCTCAACCTCACCCGGAGCCCTGTCACCATATTTAGTCCTGTACACCATCTGGAATCACACTCCTCTCATTCCAGGCTACGGTGCTGGTGACTATCTATAATCCCTTCACCCTTGCACATCTCATGTATTTCTATCTTGTGGGTGAGAGTATGAGGGAGTATGTATTTATGAGGTGTTTAGTTGCTTGGATTGTGGAAAGATAGATATTACCAAATGTAATTTCTTAAAAGGGAAGTCCTGTCCTGTAAGTCTTAAATATCATAAATTTTGACAGAATTATGAAGTTGGTGGATGAGGGATTCCCAGTACTCTTTGGGCTGTGTTTGCCCATGGAAGTTAGCCGCACAAAATCAGGTCCATCTGCAGGTCCTGAGCTCAAGCTTGTTGTCAAGGCAACATGATGTAATGTTACACCGGTTCCCAATAGACCCTGGGGACATCTGGGTTCACTATCCAATTAAAGATGGAGAGTATGTTCTCGAAGCCAGTGGCCCCAAAGAGAAGCCTGCAACACTCACTGACAACCAGCAGTCAGAAGTTATTTTCACCATGACCTTTTCACAATTGTGCTTAAATTATTGTGCCATTGAGTGGAATGACTGTCCAATCTGTCACTGGGGCACTGCCGAAACGTTGTTGCCTGTGTCTAGACTCAGGGTAAGGACTATTTTGATGCTGCAAGTGAATCGCCAGTGAATTCCAAAAGTGGCCTTAAGTCAGGCTTAAATTAGATCTAATCAGTGCCTGATGTTACTCAGGACAGGCTGCCCCTGCAAGACCCACATAGAGCTACACGGTATCAGGGTACCACACCAACATGCAACTGTCTCAGTTTCCATCCCGAGATGATACTATCTGAACTGCGTTCTTGTTGAGAAAGGTATCTTGAAGTTTATTAACAATACTAACTATCTGCACTAAGGTCTTAAAGTTTCACATAAGTTTGGTTTCACTGCATGCCACTATTACTACGACAACAGCAAATGCTACTGAAGGTGAGATGGCACCTTTATACTGCAACATGGTATCTTGTGACATCATCTAACTGTCTTAAAGGTACACTACCTGTTTGGTCTGGAATCTATGCAACAATACAACATATTTTTCTGAGAATTACTGGAAAGCTTGTTCCAATTAGCATGTACAAGGATGCATTATGGATACATTATCTCTAAACATTAAAGTAACATTGTGGCAGATATATGACAAGATCAATCCCAGTCCTTATACAGTTATCATGGCTGTTTGGGGGAGCTTCACTCTGCAGTGGGCTATCTGATGCTGCAGCAGGACATGTATAATTTGTCATAGATGTCTGTTTGTTGTCTGGTATTGACGTATTACTTCCTGTAACTTTTTCAACATCCTCTGTGATGGATGATTAATCATATGTAGTTTATATATGTTGCCTATTTCTTCACAGGCACGCCATTAGTCATTACAGTATCATAAGATTGGGTTGGACACAATGACACAGTATCTTTCCACATACCTATGTGTTCTTGTGACAATCTCAAATATTTTGTCCTGGTTCAAGTCAGCAGAACTGACTGCATACTTGTTGTTCATGCGTAACATTTCCTCCCTTGCTTCTAACAATGTGACGAGCATATGCAAAGAATGGGGAGAGTGTGGAAGGGAAAAACTGAATCTGTTGAAACATGAGAGCTGCTAGTGAATGTAAATCATCGCTTTAGGAATAGCATGTGGATTTAACATAGCTGGACATCTGGAAACCTTGGCAAGTTGCTATACACATGACTACTACGGGATTTTAAAGTGCAAACAATGCATTTTTGAGACTGTTAGACTGTGGGTAGTGTGCAGAAGAGGTAATTTTTAAAATATTCATTCACAGGATTTGTGAATCACTGGCTAGGCTAGCATTTATTGCCCATCTCTTCTTGTCCAGAGGGTGATAAAAGTCAGCCACATTGCTGTGGGTTTGGAGTCACAGGTCAGCCAGACCAGGTGACAATGTTGAATGTGTTTGCGCCCCCTACGGATGATAAACATTTTGAATTGTTGCATATGGTCATCATGTCACATGGCTTCCTGGGCCTGCAAGATTAACTGAGACTTAAATGTATGTAATTGATCTTAAAGTCTGGAATCTGTGATATTGCAATGAACATATTTCATAGATTTTCATTTCATAGAATCCCTTCAATATGGAAACAGGCCATTCAGCCCAACAAGTCCACACCGCCTCTCCGAAGAGCATCCCACCCAGACCCATTCCCCTACCCCTGCATTCCCCATGTCTAACTCGCCTAACCTAAACATCCCTGGAACACCATGGGCAATTTAACATGGCCAATCCACCTAAACTGCACATTTTTGGACTGTGGGAGGAAACTGGAGCACCTGGAGGAAACCCACGCAGACACAGGGAGAATGTACAAACTCCACACAGACAGTCACCCGAGGATGGAATTGAACCCGGGTCCCTGGCACTGTGAGGCAACAGTGCTAACCACTGATTTGTTACCTCATGGATTGTAATAATTTGTGATAGTATAACACCATAAGATACAAGAATAGATTTAGGCCATTTGGCCCAAAGAGTCCACTCTACCATTTGATCATGGCTGATATGTTTCTCAATCCCATTCTCCTGCCTTCCCCCCATAATTATTGATCCCCTTACAAAACAAGAACCAATCTATTTCTGTCTTAAATACACTCAGTGACTTGCCCTCCATCGCCTTCTGCAGCAAAGAGTTCTACAGATTCACCACCCCCTAGCTGAAGAAATTCCTCTTTATCTCAGTTCTAAAGGGCTGTCTCTTCACTCTGAGGCTGTGCCCTCGGGTCCTAGTCTCACCTAATAGTGGAACCATCTTCTCCATATCCACTCCATTTGACCTTTCAGAATTCTGTAAGTTTCAATGAGATTCCCCTTCATCTTTCTAAACTCATTGAGTACAGACCCAGAGTCCTCAACCTCTCCTCATATGACAAGCCCTTCATCCCAGGATCATTCTTGTAAACCTGTTCTGGAGTCCCTCTAATGCCAGCACATCCTTCCTTACATACAGGGCGCAAAACTGCTCACAACATTCTAAATGCATTCTGACAAGAGCCTTATACAGCCTCAGCAGTACATCCTTGTTCTTGTGTTCTAGCCCTCTTGAAATTGATGCTAACACTGCACTGACCTTCCTAACTGCCAAATGAATCTACATGTTAACCTTAAGCAAATCCTGAACTAAGACTGTCAAGTCCCTTTGTGCTTCAGACTTCCAAAGACTTTTCCTATTTAGAAAAAAGTCTACATCTCTATTCTTCCTGCCAAAATACATAACCTCACACATTCCCACATTGTATTCCATCTGCCACTTCTTTGCTTACACTCCGAGCCTGCCTAAGTCCTTGTGCATCCTCTCTGCTTCCTCAATACTACCTGCCCCTCCACCTATCTTTGTGTCAGCTGCAAACTTAGCAATAATACTCTTAGTTCATTTGTCTAGATCATTCATGTATAACATGAATAGTTATTGTACCAATACTGACACCTGCAGAACTCCACTAGCCACCAATTGCCATCCTGAAAAAGATCCTTTGTCTCCACACTCTGCCTTCTTCCAGTCAGCCAGTCCTCTATCCATACAGTACCTTATCCCTTACACAGTGGGCTCATGTCTTATTTAGTAGCTTCCTGTGCTACACTTTGTCAAATGTCAATGGAATGCATCCCAGGGTACTAAAAGAGATGGTGGGAGAAATAGCAGGTGCACTGGCGGTAATTTTCCAAAATTTGCTGGACTCTGGGACAGTCCCAGCAGATTGGAAAACAGCAAATGTCACGCCACTGTTTAAAAAGGGAAGTAGACATAAGATGGGGAATTATAGACCTGTTAGCTTAACCTCTGTAGTGGGGAAGATGCTTGAGTCTATTATCAAGGAAGAAATAGCAAGGCATCTTGATAGAAATTGTCCCGTTGGGCAGATGCAGCATGGGTTCATGAAGGGCAGGTCATGCTTGACAAATCTTTTGGAATTCTATGAAGAGATTACGAGCAAGATAAACAATGGGGACCCAGGGGATGTGGTTTACCTAGATTTCCAAAAGGCCTTCGACAAGGTGCCGCACAAGAGGCTACGTCATAAGATAAGGATGCATGGCATTAAGGGTAAAGTATTAGCATGGATAGAGGATTGGTTGACTAACAGGAAGCAAAAAGTGGGGATAAATGAGTGCTACTCTAGCTGGCAGTCAGTGACTGGTGTTGTGCCTCAGGGATCGGTGTTGGGACCGCAATTATTTACAACTTATATAGATGATTTGGAGTTGGGGACCACGTGTAGGGTGTCAAATTTTGCAGGTGACACTAAGGTGAGTGGCAGAGCAAAGTGTGCAGAGGACTGTGAAACTTTGCAGAGGAACATAGATACATTGAGTGAGTGGGCAAAGGTCTGACAGACGGAATACAATGTAAATAAATGTAAAGTCATACATTTTGGTAGGAGTAATAGTAAAAAGGATTATTACTTGAATGATAAAAAGTTGCAGCATGCTGTTATGCAGAGGGACCTGGGTGTCCTTTTGCATGAATCACAGAATGTAGGTCTGCAGGTACAACAAGTAATTAGGAAGGCAAACGGAATTTTGTCCTTCATTGCTAAAGGGATTGAGATTAAAAGCAGAGAGGTTATGTTGCAGCTGTACAAGGTGCTGGAGAGGCCACACCTGGAGTACTGTGTGCAGTTTTAGTCTCCTTACTTGAGAAAGGATGTACTGGCACTGGAGGGGGTGCAAAGGAGGTTCACTAGGTTGATTCTGGAGTTGAGGGGGTTGGCTTATGAGGAGAGACTGAGTAGATTGGGATTATATTCATTGGAATTCAGAAGATTGAGGGGGGATCTTATAGAAACATATAAAATTATGAAGGGAATAGATAAGATAGAAGTAGAGAGGATGTTTCCACTGGCAGGTGAAACTAGGACAAGAGGGCATAGCCTCAAGATTAGAGGGAGCAGATTTAGGACTAAATTGAGAAGGAACTTCTTCACCCAGAGGATTGTTAATCTATGGAATTCCTTGCCCAGTGGAGTAGTTGACGCTACTTCAGTAAACGTTTTTAAAGATAAGGTAGATATCTTTTTTGAATAATAAAGGAATTAAGGAATACGGTGAGAACGCGGGTAAGTGGATCTGAGTCCACGAAAGGTCAGCCATGATCTTATTGAATGGCGGAGCAGGCTCGAAGGGCCAGACAGCCTACTCCTGCTCCTAGCTCTTATGTTATGTTCTTATGTCTTCTGGAAATCCAAATAGATCATGTCTATTAGCTCTACTTTGTCTAACTTGTTCATTACCTCCTCCAAGAATTCTAATAGATTGGCCAGGCATAACCACCCCTTGATGAAACTGACTCAGCCCTATTTTACCATGCACTTCCAAATACTTCACAATCTCATTCTTAATGATGGACTTTAAAATCTCACCAATGACTGAGTCAACCTGTAATTACCCATCTTCTGCCCTTCTCCCTTCTTAAACAGGGGTGTTACATTAGCTATTTCCCAGCCTTCTGGGACCCTCCCTGACTCCAATGATTCCTGAAGGATCACCGCCAATGCCCCCACAATCTCCTCAGCTATCTCCATCTGATCTCTGATGTGTAGTCCATGTGGTCTGGATGATTTATCCACCTTCAGACCTTTCAGCTTTCCCAGTACCTTCTCGTTAGTGATGGCCACTATACCCACCTCTGCCTTCTGGCCTTCTTGAATTTCTCGTGTGCTAGTGGTGTCTTCCAGCATGAAGACTGATGCAAAGTACCTTTTCAGTTCCTTCAACGTTTCTTTGTTCCCTTTTACTACTTCTTCAGCCTCATTTTCCAGCAGCCCAATATCTACTCGCGCCTTTCTCTTACCTTTTTATATATATAAAAAACTATTGAAATCTTCTTTATTACTAGCTAGCTTACCCTCACATATAATCTTGTCTCCCTTATTGCTTTTTTTTAGTTATTTTCTGCTGGTTTTAAAGTTTTCCCAATCCTCTGACTTCCCACTAATCTTCACCTCATTGTATGCTTTCTGTTTTGCTTTTCTGCTGTCCCTGACTTCTTTTGCCATGGTTGCCTTGTTGTTCCCTTAATATGTTTTTCCTTTCTTGAGATGAATTTCTGCTGTGCCTCCCAAATTACCCCGAGAAACTCGTGCCGTTGCAGCTCCACTGTCTTTCCTGCTTGGCTTTCTATCCAACCAACAGTAGCCAACTCCTCCCTCATGAATTTGTAGTTACCTTTACTCAATTATACTACCATTACATGTGATTCCACCTTCTCACTCTCAAACTGCAGGGTGAATTCTATCATATAATGATCACTGTCCAAGGGTTCCTTCACCTTGAGCTCCTTAATCAAGTTTGTTTTATTACACATTGCCAAATCTGGAATTGCCTGTTTCTAGTGTTCTCTACCACAAGCTGCTCCAAAACCGTTACAAACCTGGTTTTCTAAGGCTATCTGCATATTGAAGATGCCCATGACGATTATAAATTGAGCCTTTCTTATGTGCCTTTTCTATCTTCTGATTTATTTTCTTCTCCACATCCTGACCACTGCTGGGCAACACATACGTAACTCCCATTGGCATCAGTGTTCTTTTGCAGTTCTTCAACTCTACCCACACAGGTTCTACACCTTCTAACTCGATATCACTTTTTGCAATTGATTTAATTTCATTTCTTGCTAACAAGGTAACCCCACCCCCTCTGCTCATCTGTCTGTCCTGTAGATAAGACATATATCCTTAGATATTTAGTTCCCAGTTTTAATCCCTTGCAGTCATGTGTCTGTGATGCCCACAACATTATACTTGCCAATTTCAATCAGTGCTACCAGCTCATTTACCCTGTTTCATAATCTGTTCACATTTAAGTAAAACATCCTCAATCCTGCATTGACCACCACCCCTCTTCATGGTTACCCCCTTATCTGCTGTGCCTGAAGTTAGATTCCTGCCCTTTTGCATGCTCTCTATCCGATTACTGTTCTGAAAACTAAAATAATTTCTGAGCCACCTCACCCTTGTCTATCTTAAAGTCACTATGAACTTGATTTACCTCAATTTGCACAGTCAGTTTCTTCACCTTATTCTAAATGTTTTGTGCATTAATATACAAAGCCTTTAAGTTTGTTCTTTTATCAAGTTTTCCCATACTTTTATGGTTCCTTGGTACAATATGACATTCACACATTCTGTCCTTTCCTCATTTATTCTGGTAACGATCAATCCCATCACTAACCTGCAATCTGATCTTTTCCTTTACTTTTGATGTTATAATTACATTAGATTAGATTAGATTAGAAGCCCCACCCCCTCACTATTTAGTTTAAAGCCCTATCTACAGCCCTAGTGCTGTGATTCGCCAGGACTCTGATCACAGCATGAGTCGGGTAGAGCCCATCCAATCAGAACAGCTCTCTCCTTCTCTAGGACTGGTGTTAATGTCTAGTGAATTAGAATCTATTTCTCCCACATCAATTTTTGAACTATACATTTACCTGCTTAATCTAGTTGACCCTATGCCAATTAGCTCGTGGCTCAGGTAACAATCAAGATTATTACCTTTTTTGGTTCAGCTTTTCAATTTAGCCCCTTACTGCTGGTATTCCCTTAGCAAAACCATCTATGTACGTATATCATTAGTACCTACATGGACCATGACAATGGGATCTTTCCCCTCCCACTCCAAGTTTCTCAGCAGCCCAGAAGCAATACTCTGAACCTCGACACCAGGCTGGCAACATAGCCTTTGGGACTCTTGATCCCAGCCACAGAGAACAGTATTTATTCACCTGACTGTACTATCGATGATTACCACTGTATTTCTCTTTTCTCCCCCCTTCTTGAATGTCTTCCTGTACCACAGCTTCGTGGTCAGTTACGTTCATCCTCCCTACAGCCCCTAGTCTCATTACAATGGGAGCAAGATTCAGAGAGTATATGTTGAACTTAGCATAAAGACGAACCAATAATAGTCTGCCCAGGCATTACAACAATGTAAAAAGTTTCACGTTTCCATCTTGATTAATTGTATTTGTATTTAAATTGGGTAATGCTAATGCTTGGAATGTCAGCCTACTTTCAACAGTTGGCTGATCTTGCATGGGCTGGACTATACTGTGCCAGTTTCTTGAGCCCATATCATGTATGTTGAAAAAGGGATGATATTTGCATTTGCACAATGTCAATATTTGAAGATAGAGAATGGCACCCATTCCTTTTGGGGTATATCATTTGGATGGAGACAAAGTCTTCAGTTTTTTAATGATGTCCACGTAATATACTAAACTGACCACATGTGTTGTCTGACTGTGATCTGTAAGCTGTAACACTGCAAATGCCTGTTGAGCCTCATTGGCTACTCATGTGCCATGGTTGGAAATTTGAAACAATCTTGGTATTGTTCCTTGGTTGATTCTTCTTAACATAATGATGTAGAGCATTGTTGTTGTATGTTGGGTTTCTCCTGGCAAGTGGATTTCTTATACACTTTATATGCATTGTTGAACGTAAATTGCACATGTCTTGAAACGCTGGACATTATTTTGGTTGGTGAGACAAGTCATGCTTCATAAAAAATGTTTTCCTGATCCTGTTGATAGAGGTAACAGTTAATAGAAACCAGAAGATGCTGCTGTCCAACAACTGATATGAATTTTCATCCTTTATCCAAAAGTGCATCAATACTATATTTTATTGGTTGGTCATTTATTGTCAGTTTGAGTTTCTTTTTTTTTACCCAGTTACCTGTCGATTTTCAGTGTGTCCAAAGCTAGTAGTGAAGTTGCAATTATTTATGTACCTGTGGCGGTTTCTTTTAGAACAGTTTTTGAGACATGGCTTTCAAGTGAATGGGTTTGTGTACAGCACTGTTGGAGTTTTTGTGTTTATCTTAAATTGCTTTGTGACCCAGGTAACTAATGGGTCTTCAGGTTTATTAGAAAGTTCTGGAACTTGTTTCTTTTTGAAGCTTACGGGAAGCACTATTAGCTAAGAAAGGAGACATTTAGTTTTACTTTGAATTTTGGGCAGATCTAAGAAGAAAATATAGTTGTATAGACCAGACATCCTGAGACAGGATCTATATAGTGAACTAGATTGCCTTAGAGTAAAGAATTAGTGTTAGTCCTAGACCAGAAGTGTTCAATAAAACCATGAAGGCATTACTTCAAACTGAATGTATTTATACTCTGGTGTAAAAACTCCAGGAAGAAGCTATCTGCAGTTCCAGTCCAAAAGCTGAAGTCACAAATGATGTACCACCTACTGACGTAGCAAATACAGGGATTCTGGTATGAGTACTGTATGATTGGTATTTTGAGTAATATAGCAGGGATTTTTTTTTCTATTCATTTTGTGGGATGTGGGCATCGCTGGCTGGCCAGCGTTTCTTGCCCATCCCTAGTTGCCCTTGAGAAGGTGGTGGTGAGCTGCCTTCTTGAACCGCTGCAGTTCTCCTGCTATGGGTTGACCCACAATTCTAATAGGGAGGGAATTCCAGGATTTTGACCCAGTGACGGTGAAGGAACAGCGATATCTTTCCAAGTCAGGATGGTGAGTGACTTGGAGAGGAACTTGGAGGAGGTGGCATTGCCATATATCTGCTACCCTTGTCCTTCCAGATGGGTTTATAAGGTGCTGTCTGAGGATCTTTGGTAAATTTCTGCAGTGTACCTTGTAGATGGTACACACTGCTGCTACATCATCGGTGGTGGAGGGAGTAGATGTTTGTGAATGTAGTGCCAATCAAGCAGGCTGCTTTGTCCTGGAAGGTGTCAAGATTCTTGAGTGTTGATGGGGCTACACTAATCCAGGCAAGCGGAGAGTATTCCATCATGCTCCTGACTTGTGCCTTGTAGATGGTGGGCAGGCTTTGAGGAGTCAGGAGGTCAGTTACTCGCCGCAGTATTCCCAGCTGGGCATGAGCCATGCCTATCTGCAACTGCGACTGGATGAGGAGTCCCCGAAGTACGCTACAATTTACACCCATAAGGATTTATATCAATATACAAGACTGCCATTTGGGGTATCATCAGCCCGCAATCTTTTCCAGCGGACCATGGAGAACATTTTACAAGGGCAAGGGATGACATACTAATAACAGGGAAGACCAATGAAGAACACTTGGAGAACATGGGCGTAGTGCTTAAATGTTTCTCCCAGGCAGGCGTATGCCTGAGAAGGGAAAAATATGTGTTTCAGGCATCCCAAGTGACCTATTTGGGTTACAGAGTGGACAAAATCATGTTACACCCATTGGAAGAGTAAGTGAGGGCAAGCAAAGGATGCCCCAACTCCCATATCTGCACCGGAGCTGAGGTCTTTCCTTGGGTTAGTGAATTATTACCGAAAATTCATACGTAACCTGGCCTCCATCTTGGCACCCTTACACCTACTATTGAAAAAGGGTCAGCCTTGGAAATGGTCACGTAGCTAAGAAGTAGCCTCTAGGGAAGTGAAAAAGCAGCTATCGTCCTTTAAGGTGTTGGCCCACTACGATCCAAAGCAAGAGGCAGTGCTGACATGCGATGCCTCCCTGTATGGTATCAGGGTAGTTTTGGGTCGATGGAGAGGAAAGCTCAATAGCATATGCTTCCCAGACTTTGGCAGGTGCCAAACGCAAATATGCCCAAATAGAGAGCGAAGGTTATTTTTGATGTGAGGAAGTTCCACCAGTCCGTTTACAGATGGGAATTTGTCACAGTAACAGATCACAAACCCCTGCTGGGGCTACTGAAGGAAGACAAGGTGGTGCCGCCCGGTTTCTGGTAGGATTCAGCATTGGGCCCTTATTCTCAGCGCATATAGGTACAAGTTAGAACACTGTCCAAGAAGCCAATTGGCTAATGCAGATATACAAGGTATAGAGCTGGATGAACACAACAGGCCAAGCAACATCAGAGGAGCAGGAAGGCTAGCTAGATGAACACAGCAGGCCAAGCAGCATCAGAGGAGCAGGACTGAGTGTCCTACCATTAGCAGATACTCCACCATTAGTGCCTCCTCCGGAAGTGTCCGTTTTTGTTTTGAGCTTCTTGGGCACCTTTCCAGTCACCGCTGACAATATCCAACTGTGGACACACGAAGATCCTGTTCTAACAAAACCAAAACAGCTGGTGGTAATGGGGGCAACAAAGGCCATCACAACACAGATTGAAACCTTTTTGGACCAAATGAGACAAGATCACTGTAGAGGACAGAATGTTCCCGTGGGGAGCAAAGGTGATTGCCCCGAGTCAAGGTCACTGCCAGATACTGGCTGAACTCTACCAGGGTCATCCTGGGGTTTCCAAGGTGAAGACGCTGGCAAGAAGCTACATCTGGTGACTGGGGCTGAATGCCAATGTAGTGCATTGTTGGGGCAGTGCCCAGTGTGCAAACGAGGACAAAAATCGCCCTCTAGCAGTTGCCCCCACATGCGTGGGAATGGCCAGGTAAACCCTGGGCTCAGTTGCATGTTACCTATGTCAGTCCTTTTGTGGGCTCAAGGTTCCTCGTCATTGTGGATGCCCATTCAAAGTGGTTAGACGTGCATAAAATTCATTTGGCAAACTCAGGGATGGCGATTGAGAAGCTGCGAGCGTCACTCACTATACACAGATTCCCGGAAGTATTGGTTATGGACAATGGGATATCATTTGCCAGCGGAGAATTTGAATATTTCCTAAAGTCAGATGGCATTCAGCATAGAAGGACAGCTCCATGCCATCCATCCTCCAATGGTCTAGCAGAAAGAGCAGTCCAAACATTGAAGGCAGGCTTAAGGATGAAGAAAGCAGTTCAGTGTCAATTGACACCAACCATCCCAGTTCCTGTTTGATTACAAGTCCATGCCACATACAACAACAGGGATAGTTCCTGCAAAGTTGCTGATGGGGATAAGACTCAGCACCAGGTTAAACCTGATATTCCCTGTCCTGGGGTTAGGGTGAAATGGCAGCAGGAACATCAGTGCTGGCCATATGCTGCCTCTAAGTGGAGAGACAGTTTAATTCAGGGGACAAGGTTTGGTGCCAGAACTGTGGAAATGGCGCTGTCTGGATATGAGGCAAGTTTGATACAAGGTCAGCTCCCATCACTTACAAAGTTCAGGTAGGTGATACAGTCCTGGACAAACACGTGGATCACTTGAAAGCCATTATCTCGCAAACCAGGCAGGAGTAAAACATTGCTGGCTCCTCAGAACAGCCAGAAAAGCCTGCAGGAAACCATAGGTTCTCCCCCTCTGTCTAGTGCCAAGGAAACCTCAGAGTCCGAGATGGATGCAGCCTCGATACTGTTGCCACCGGAAGAAGAGAATGAAACTCTCCTGAGATGCTCTGGATGCAAGAGGTGGGCTATGGTCCAGTACACACTGCCCGTTTCAGAGTCTGAGTCAGAGCAACCAGACTTGGGGTGAAAATGTTGCAGGGAAAGCTACAAGCCAAAGATCAGGTCTACATCCCTGGACTCAGTGGGGAAGGTATGTAGTGATTGGAACCAGGTTGACTTCATTGACTACAAAGTCCTTGACTGGGATTGTTAACCTGGGCCAATCAGGAAAGCCCTGGCTGACCAATATAACCAGGAGATTTAGAATCTCCTCAGGTCAGGGGACTGACTCTGAGTTGGCTGGTCACAGCTAGTGTACTGTGCACAAGTAAATAAAAGGTACTTGGCGATGGGATACAGGCCTCTGTGCAGTTATTTTACACATCTTTGGAGAAAGTGACAGTTGAACCCAGCCCTCCTAGTTCAAAGATAGGGATACTACAACTGTTCCATAAGGACCTCACATATTTGTTTAGTGATGGTGGGAAAATTCTTCCCAGATGCCACTGCTGTTATTAACCGTGATGTGGTTTTTGAGTAAAACACCAGTAATTGTATGATATGGTCTAAGGGTTCCCTATATGTTAGCCTTTGTAACATATACCACAAAGACTGGGTTCTTGTTGAGACAGAAGTCTTGATATTTATGAACAATGCTCTCCATTTGCACTGCTATAAGAGATCAGAAGTCCACATAGTCCAGGTTCTACTCTTTTAAATGCAGACTATGTGTAATTCTGTTTTCTATGCTGACTACTTTTACCGTGATTGCAAAAACAGCTACTGCAGGCATGTACTTTTACACTGGAACATCATATGTCATTACGTCATCTAACTGTCTTAAGAGGAATTTATTCAATTGAAAAACACATATTTCTCCACCTCTGAATCCATATCCACTTCCAGGCTAAAATTCAGCCATTGTCTGCTCAGACAACCAAAAGAAATTAAGATTCTATGTAAGATCTTCTTTCCAAGATTAAAGCCCTGTTATTAATGATAATATTGTGAGATGGATTGAAAACTAGCTGGCAGAGTGTGTGCAAAAACATCATTATAGATAGATTTGGATCTGTCTAGAGGCTGGTCACCTGTGGTTTCTCAACAGTACAGTGTTGGGAGTGTTTCTGTCTTTAATGACTTGGATGTAGTGGTTATGAAGATTTGCGTGAGTTCTAGGATTGCAAATGGAACTCAACTGTTTCTGTGGATCTTAATGTATTGGGAGATTAGGTTAATCATTGTTAGATGATGCTTAAATTGAAGTGCAGTATTGTATCTGTGGCCAGGGTGAATGCCTTTCAGGGAAATGCAGCAAAGAAAGATATTTGCGTGTTTGTGCGCATCCATCTCCAGTGATAAAACCAGGGATTAAATATTTCACAAATAAACTTACAATGGAATTCAACGTAAAACAGTTACTTCTGGTGCTGTCAATCAAAGAAAATTGAATTTGAGAGCGTATCCCTGTTCCTGATTGACATGGGAATACAACTTAGATTTATCATTTTAATACCATGGAATGATAACCAGAGCAAGTAGGCATTAGGATGTATTTATAGGGCAGTTATATGATGCAACATGATATTTTGGCTTTGCAGGGTGAAGAGAGTGATGTGTGAGGTATCATGATTGTGTCAGATCGGCTGATCAGATCAGATGGTCTGTATCTGTCCATGCCCATTTGTATGTTTATAGGTTTTCACACTGCTTCTGCACTTAGTAACTCTGAAACCCTTGAGCTTGTGTCTTAAATCGGCTTAAACTAAGCTGCAGTCCATCCTATCCTCATGTATTTCTCTTCATTCCGGGGAGAGAATAACAAAATAGAATTAAAGCCTTCTCATCCTCTGGCTACTCCGACATCACAGTCAGTGAAAAGCCCGGGTAACACACCAGACCTCCCTGTTTTATGGGTGGCTGTCCACAAGGGTATGCTAATTGGGTTCTGACTGAAAAACATGAAGGAGCTGAGTCAGGAATGCCACTAACTGTTTCACCAAAATAATTACTACAGAAACAAAAGTACTGCAATTCATCATGGTAGTGGTGCTCTTGGCATTTTTATTTAACTGACAGAGACTGTTTTGTCCTTATAGAGAGCATTGTAATAATTCTTCATATAAACCTGAATATTTGGGCTGCTATGATCAAAATTATTTTTAATTCACTCGTGTGATATGGGCATCGCTAGATGTCCAAGATTTATTGCTCACAAAGGTGGGAAACCTCACATTTGCGCTAGTTACTTCTTTTTGAGGACTAATTGGGCAAATGGCTATACACATGACAAAAGGTGATTACCAAATTGGAGTGGCTGATGAAACCTGTTTGATCAGCAATTGGGCAAAGAATGGTATTGATGCGATTGGCCCTATGTGCTTATCAATAGGGCTGCTCTATAACAGATGATTTCCTTGTCATGGCAGTTGATATCATAAATGAACATAAATTAGAGCCTGTTAGCCACTCATTCTTCACTCTATCAATGTTGTTGCAAAAGGAAGAAAAGTTATTGAAGTTATGAGAAAAAGGGCTTTTAATTGTTTTCAATGAATAAGAAATTCTGCAATGTTGGGCTCTGATGTGACTCATGCATGTTTAACAGATCATTAAAGAGGTAAAACAAAATCTGACTGAAGTGGCTGTCTAACTTTACTGCAGAAGGTACAGAATGAATAAATGATTTATTATTGTCAATTGCATTTTACAGTGAATAATCTCGTAAAATACAGTGAAAAGCTTCAACTGTCACCATAATCCAGTGCCATTTTGAACTGTTGAAGAATAAAAAGAGTATAAAGATATATCCGAAAGAGAAGTTTAAGTTGGGTTCTTGTAAATCACTATAGCTGAGAGAAGAGGAATAGAAATACCTTTGGTGAACATGTTGGATGTCACCTTGGTTGGGAGACATCCTGTTGGGCCTGGTAAATACAAATCTGTTTGAGGTGTATAGGAACGATAGTATTCTAGAGTAGACTCGAATGTTTCCCCCCTACAAGAAGTAAAACAGTCGGTGGCATTCCTAATTTATATCCAACACTTTCTCAGTCAGAACATGATCAGCAGCCTTATGGAGAGCCACTCGTAGAACTGGGAACTCTGGCCTGTGGCCTGGACTTCTCACTGACTGGAGAGTTGGTGTAGGCAGAGGATGAGAAAGGTTTAATTCAAATTTTACTATCCCTTCCACAGAATGCACAGAGGCACCATCAGTATCAAAGTTGAACAAGAAATCCCACAGTTAAGGCTGGCATTAGACCTTAAGGGGATCTTTGCGATGAGCGTGTGCAGTAATCAGAAAAGTGGAGACCAGGTTCTGCTCTGAAGACGAAAACCTGAAACAGGCTGTGGTGTATAAGACATGCATCCAAAGCTGTTCTCCCTCCCAGTTGAAAACTCCTAGTCACATAACAAAAAAAAACTGCATCTTGTCCACCAGCAAAATGTAGGTCCAAATTATGAGAAAGATTTATGAGGGATTCCTGCTATAACATCCTAATCAATAGCAAAGCTAGAACTAACTTTGTGTGATATATTTCCTACATTTAGAACCAGTATTGGTAATATAAAGTATTCAATTCAAAGATATGCGAACTCTCCTTACATGTTGAAATGATTAAATTATTGCTGTGATATAAGAAGGATGAATATTCTAACGCAGCTCATCGTTAGGATCCTGATTAGTGTAGATCAAGCTAATCTATGAACAAAAGTGATGCTGTTAACTAAATTGCACAGCGATTTGAATGTGTTGAAGCTTTTTCAATTCTGCTCTTCAAAAGTGTTCTAACAGTCTGGTTTTAATTTATAAATTTCAACAATAAGATGAAAAAATGAATGGACTATTTAAGAAAGGGTCATAAAAGTTGCTGCTGTGAAGGTGATGAGTCTCCGCAAAGCTGAAGTATGTAGAAAGAAGAAATTGTATGGAATCATTAAAAGGAGGGTCAATATGTCAAATACACTAGAATATCGTCAAGAGATAAAATGAAATACTGTAAAATACCAGTGCCTTCCTAATGATTTAGTTAGTGGAGAAAAGGCAAACTTGTGACTTAAAATAGTCCCAAATGAATTCAAACCAGAAAGTAACTGAATTGCATTTAAGTATTAAGCTATTAAAATGTTAAAAATCTGCTCTGCACATTCGAACACTAGATTTGTTGAATTGTTTATTCAAGTCAAAATGAAATAAATTGTAGGAGAATGCAATCCATTTCTCAGTTTAATCTTATCATGATATAAACAACACAATTTTTTTTAAATCATTTGTCCAATATTGTATTTTAAAGGTAGTATACCCAGCAATTGGCTACAGTGATTCAGTAGAGGTTCAAATATAGATATCATTTCAATATGAAAGGCTTCGGTTTTGGAATGAAAATGATAGTGTTGTCAATTAATACATTTTACCCAGGTTTATGTCATGGTGTTTCAACATCATTGCTGCTCACTTTAATTGTCAGGAAATGTTCGAGTGGAAGGTCAAAATGAGCACAGCTCAAATTCCAACAAGTTCCTGATCAACCATAGTTTGCATAAATGCCAGGACTTTCATTTTGAAATTCGGCACAAAGTCTCTTTTATGTTGATGGCCTGAATTTTATAATTAGCCTCAACATTCACAGACAAAGAAAGAGAAACATTGATCAGGCCAGTATCCAGGAGGCCCTTGGTAATGTAAGTCTGTACCACCTCTCTCAAACATATATATATGGTCACCAAATAGAGACAAGTTGAATAACAGTGAATCCAATTGCAAAAAGATTCCCCGATAAGTACATTGATAATAAGTTAATTAATAAGTTTTGGAAATCAAACATAAAATCTTTTCCATCTATAATTATTTTCCGTATGATGAATTATTGGTTTAATTACTAAACAATTATTAATTTTGACTTTTTTTAAAAAATGACTCTTTGTAAAACAACTCCAGTGACATGTCATCTAAAGTAAACGAGTAAGCTTCTTAATAGACATCTTTACATAATCTCCCTGATGTGAGATATTGTATTGTGGATGGTTAGCCCAAATAAAGGCCCTGTGAAAAATTCCAGTCAACAGTAAGACCCATTGGCCTAGAAATCTAACTGCACCCAAAAATTGGCAGAGTGGAGTCAAATTTATGTGTTAATTTGTTCATGTTTCAACTTAATTCCTACCTCTTCTACGCACTCCTACAGTTCTTACAATGGGAGTGCGCTGCAATGGGTTCAAAATTGCTCATCTGATCAAATTGCAAAGGGACAGATCAGCTGACTTGGTGGATCAATGCCTGATATGTTTTAAATTATTATTAAATTATTATGTTATACCTCTTCAGCACAAGTATTGCAGATGGAAATACAAACTAGCTGGTAAGCATGGGGGACATTAGCAATGTAAAGTAGACAATTTTCTTCTGAGTGGTAAAATTAGTAGAAATAAGCCACAATTGCTTGCTCTCCATGCTCTGTATTATTGTACAATAGATGTTCATCCACTTGAAATAAATGGTTAACACAAACTTAATACAATACTTTAATACACATGTATAAACTTTGCCTAGATAAAGATATGTTCCTGGGGATGCAGATACCTAAAAACTAAGGCACTAAAAAGAATCAATAAGATTTTTAAGTTGCTGGATTCAATGAAAAATGTAGGGAAATACCGCAATGATATTTGTCAAGAATCATTTCTGCTGAAGATCATTTTACGTATGTTTGTGTATTGGAACAAACACAATGCAAGTTGTTTACAGTTAACTGAAGAGCTGGTTCTCAATGATAAATAGTTTCCAGGAACATTGTTCATAGCAGCGTGGAATGAAAAAGCTGGACAAGATTGATCAATAAAGCACAACAAATCCTAATTCACCTAGAAACAAATGGTACTTGTTAAACAGTGTAAGGAGATTGCCTACAACTTCACTTGTGCAGGGTACTAGTCAAACTTGAAATGTTCACCCTAAAAAATTCCTAAATTAGGACTTAAGGAAAGCCAGAAATGAACCTGGTGTGTTGTGTGCAGATAGTCAGTTGTCTGGTCAGCTCAGGTTTCTCGGTTGTGTATGTTGCCTAACATGTGGTTACCAGTGAAAGTTGTTCTTTTTTAAAAAAAAACTTGAAAATCAAATTGAATTTCCATTAATTTATCGACTGGCCATGTATTAATTTTTGTTTGTTTCCTGTTGTGCAATTATCCAATTCAGCAACCATGTGCCAACTATTCTTATCTCAAGCCATGATTTACATGATATTCTTAGTTTTTTTGCGGTTTCTTTGATAAAATATTATCACAGTTCTTTTAAAAGGCAAATGCCACTGTTAATTTACCTGACATGGCTGTTGGCAGGGATGTAATAACTGTTCCATTCACAATCAGCTACAATTGTGACAGAACACTGGAATTCTTTTACTTTGATCCAGAAGAAAAAAAACAATTTGAAAATCTCTCACAATCACGTAGGGTTTATTTTTCTTACACCAGCAAAAACAACATTCTATCATCACGATATTGTAGATAATAACACAAATATTTCTATGAT
The DNA here is from genome assembly GCF_021869965.1 of Rhincodon typus. Classification (NCBI taxonomy): domain Eukaryota; kingdom Metazoa; phylum Chordata; class Chondrichthyes; order Orectolobiformes; family Rhincodontidae; genus Rhincodon; species Rhincodon typus. The sequence goes on along the minus strand of NC_063333.1, from coordinate 63,431,864 downwards.
TTATAATGCTGGAAGTCAGTGGTGAGAATTAAGTGACCTGGGACATAAAAGAGAGAAAAGAATAAGTTTATAAAATCCTAAAAATATACCAAGGACTGCTGTCATCAAAGGAACTCATCAGTGGTAGCAGAACTTGATCACATCCTTCTTGTCAATTCACTACAACATAATGTTCAATTACTTGTGATTGTAATTCAGCATTGAGAAACGATGGTGGGAAATGTATTTTCTAGAGTTTTGTTAGAGGGTGGCTGTCTCTGCTGCAGGCTATGCTCAAAACAGAGGGCATACTAATTAAGAGAATTGGACAGATATTTGACTTGGAATGAAATGGTAGGAAGAAGACCAATGGGATCTGTTTTAGATCTCTGTATTGAAGTGCAGGCATTGGCACAAAGGTGATTGTCCTCAATCTCTGCTGTAAACTGTTATGTTTCTGTGGCTTGTTCCCAGCAATCTCTTTACATTGTTTAATAGTACTATTTGTTTCTAGGCGAATTAGGATTTGTTGGGTTTTGTTGATCAATCTTGGTCCTCTCATTCCACATTTTACATTCCATGCTGCTGTGAACAATATGCCCGGAAACTCGGATTGTTTTTATCATTGAGAACCAGCTCTTCAGTTAACTGTAAACAACCTGGATTATGTTTGCTCAAGTGCACAAGCTTACATAAATTATCTCCAGCAGAAATGATTCTTGACAAATATCACGGAGGTAGGTAGGTGGAGAGAGTAATCTATCACATCCATCCATCATAATCTACAGGCCTTATTTCTGGGCAATTATCATCATAAATCATTTCTTAATTATTTTCATCAATGGAAACCTGTGATAATTGAGAGCGAGGGATCTATCAATCATAAGTAAATATTCTGTAGGCAAGACAACAAGAAAAACAGACGTAAATCACCTTTCCTGGCTTCAGAATATCCAAAGATGTTTGACAGCAAGGGAAGTACTTGTGAGGAGAGTAATTGGGCTGGAAGGTTTGTTTTCACATATGTACATTGAAGATTTTCTATCCATTTCTATCCCAATAATGGGTCCGTGTTTGTTCTACCTCACAATTCACATTTGTTATCTGTAGCAAATAGTTTCTGAGGTTTGGAAGCAGATCATAATCTGTCAATTTAGGAAATTTGGTCCAGGTTCTTTTATAACTCCTTGAGTGTTTCATCAGGCTCTTTCTTTCATGTTCTCCCTACCTCCATTTTATGTCATTAGTGAATTCGAGCAACCTGCTTCTGAATGTGGAAATTAGTGGTCAGCATTATTTGCTGGGGAACCCTTGTCCCCTTTGTATGGATAATTGCGACAGTAAATTCAACAGTCGTAAGTGGTATTTTCCTCTGTTATTTCATTTGTTAGTGTTTGATTGTGTGTTGTGCTCATTTTCATTGCTCTAATACAACATTTGTTTCTGCCCAATGCCTGGAATTCTAAGGGAACAAATATTTGACCTGCTTTCACTAAGTATTGAAGGGCCATTTCTGGATCTTTCTGTCACCATAACATTTGAAGAGGACAATTTTTTAAAAATGTATAGTTGCTGCAAGGTAAGCAAAGGAAGTGGAAAAAAGCCTCTCTCTAAATTAAAGAAAATCTCATATTGCTATGGCATATTCCCTCCCAGCCCTGCACCTCCAAACTGTATTGTTCACTTGTTCTCAATGGAACTTTCAATTATCTAACTGACTATATAGTAGAACACAAAGGACCCCGTTGTAAGGAAAGGCACCTGTGCGACTCAAAATGTGGAAAACATCATGCACAAAACATCAAGTCAAATGTATTGAACCATTGCATTCAACTCTGCATATAATTCATGCCTAAAATGATCTGACTGTGTTTAAAGTCAATATTGAGTACACAAAGAGAAAAGAAATCTATTTTCTAACCAGTATTGTATTGATGAGCACCTAAATAAAAAGAAAAAAAAACAACTGCACTGCTTTGTGCTCACTGTCAGCTACCATCAACATCAAAACACAGGAGAATGATTTTCATTTCTGACACATGTCAGGCAGATAGAGCCACCATTCTATCTACCTATGGTGGCCGTGGGAGGTTACAGCTAACTTTCAGTAGACGCTATGTAACCCAGCAGGATCCCAAATTTATTGTCAGGACACATGTATTCACGCCCGCTGGATATTAACTTATTGTCATGTGGCTCCAACAAGAGATATCCTTTACCAAACCTCAAAGCAGCTAATAGGCTATTTGAATATCCAAATAAAGGGTCTGTGGAATTCTTGAGGCTATCTGCTCATATAGCTTGCACTGAGACAGCCAAAAACATGACAATCCGCATTCAGGTAAACCACCTTGGAGAATGCCAGCAGAAGAAAGAGATGTTACTTTACTCTTAATGTGAACCTGGGAAGAACAGGAATGTTCTCCACATGAAACCACCCTCTTGATCCCTGTCATTCCCTGCAATAACTCAACAGGCTGCCCCAGAGGGGGAAACCAATCCAAAAGACCCATAATACTTCATCATAAATGTAATATTCCTACTGGGACTCCAGCTTGAAGTTTAGAAGATAGTCAGGCCAGAATATGTCATTCTGTCAGTTCCGAGAAAGGGTGACCGGACCCGTAACGTTAACTCTGATTTTTTCTTCACAGATGCTGCCACACCTGCTGAGCTTTTCCAGCAACTTCTGCTTTTGTTCCTCATTTACAGCATCCGCAGTTCTTTCGGTTTTTATTTAGTATTTAACTCACTGCCACATCTCTTCCAAGCATGCCCACCTTGAAGAAGTTCTCCTCCTCTCTCCGAAGGGTTTTCCATTCCAAATTTTCTTCTTGCCCACTGACATTAATTTCACTGTCAATCCTGGTGTTTGACTGAAGTTCTGAGGAAGGTTCTCTGGACCTGAAACGTTAACTCTGATATTTTTCTTCACAGATGCTGCCAGTCCTGCTGAGCTTTTCCAGCAACTTCTGTTTTTGTTCCAGATTATGTCATTCGCTACTGTTACTCTGTTTTTTTTTCCCTTGAGTGTGAAGTTTCCTGATGCTGAGTTCCTCAAACCTCGTCAATCACACACAAAGGAAGTGCGGCAGAAGGTGCTCTTGAAATACTAGGACATGACATTGAATTTTCAAATTTATTTCTTCACAGATTGTAGGTGCACTGGCAAGGTCTCTATTGCCTGTCTCTGCCTTTGAGAAAGTGGTACAATGAAGGAATGGAGATATATTTTGAAGCTAAGATGCTATGTAACTTGGAAATGAATCAGAGGTGAAGGTGTTTGCTAGCACTCATTGCCTTTGAACTTTCAAATGGCAGGGGTCACAGGCTTGGGAAATGCTGTAACTGATACTTGATGAGTTTGTGAAGTATATCTTGTAGAAATGAAAACGGTAATCATCAGCACCTATCATCCAGTTCTGATCTTAAGAAGGAGGAAGGTCATATATGAAACAGTTGAATCTAGCTGGACCTAGGACACTACTCTGAAGAACTCCTGGGACTCAGATAACCAATCTCCAAAATCCACAGATAACAAGGTGTAGAGCTGGATGAACACAGCAGGCCAAGCAGCATCAGAGGAGCAGGAAAGCTGA
>NC_063333.1:63386669-63427886 GCF_021869965.1 Rhincodon typus | reverse complement strand
GATGCTGCTTGGCCTGCTGTGTTCATCCAGCTCTGCACCTTATTATCTCAGATTCTCCAGCATCTGCAGTTCCTACTATCTTCAAAATCCACAAATGTCTTCCTTTGTGCTAAGTATAGCTCTAACCAGTGGAAAGTTTTATCATTAATTATCATTGACTTCAACTGTACTAGAGTTCCTTGCTTCCTTGATGACTTTTAGTGATGTACTCCATGTTTAAATGAAGGCTGTGTAAGATTTGAAGTTTAAACCTAAAACTGAAGTATCAGTGAATAGTTTAGTGGTGAGTAGGTGATAGTTGTCACTGATACCTGCTATTATATTGCTAATGATTGCATGTAGATTGATGCGGTTGGAATTAGCCAGATTAGATTTGTTCCATTTTTTCTTGGACAGACATATTTGTGCAATTTTCCACTTTGTCAGGGAGATGACAATGTTGTAATTGTGATGGAATATTTAGACTAGAAACCCACGTAATTCTGGTTCACAGTTTGCAGCTGGAATGTTGTCAGTGTGTTCTGCTATCCGTAGATATCATGGTGGAGTGAATTAAATTGGCTAAAGACTGATTCTGTGATGGAGGACGCCTCACATGGGGAGATAATAATGATTCATCCACTCAGCAGGTCTGGCCAAAAATGGTAGCAAGCACTTCAGCCTTGACTTTTGCATATGCTTAATGAACTTTTATTGAGGATCGGAGTGGTTATGGCGACCACTCTTCCTGCTGAATGTTTAATTGTCCACCACCGTTTATGACTGTAGGTGCCTGGACTGTAGAGCTTAGATCTGATCCACTCATTGTGGAATCGCTTAGCTCTTTCTATCACATGCTATTTCTTCTGTAAAGCATGCATGTCGTCCTGAGTTGTAGCATCACCAGATTGACATCTCTTATTTAGATACTCCTGCTGTTTCTTCTGGAATTTTCTTCTGCATTTATGATTGAACTAGGAGTGACCCACTTTGAGTGAGGAATATCTGGGACTGTAAGGCTACAAACTGTGGTACAGTATAATTCTGTCACTGCTGATGGCCCACAGCACCTCTGAGCTTCTAGAATTTGCCAGGAATGTAGCTCATTTAACCTGAAGGTATCATGTAGCAGTGTAGGTTTTAATTTATTAATAAGAATGGAGGGAAGTAACGAAAATTCAACATATGACAACAGGTATAGGTCATTTGCTCCTCGAACCTACTCTACAATTCGATAAGATCACGGCTGAGCTGATTGTGGCCTCAGCTCTATATTCTTATACCTCATGACTACATTGATGGGCAAGAAGCTTGACCTCTGCCTTAAAAATGTTTAGTGACTGTGCCACCAGTGCCTTCCAAATGAATGAATGCATTACCTTTATTGTCAGCTGTACTTGAATGAGTGTAATGAAAAGTTTGCAATGTCACTGCTTATGGCGCCATCTTTGGTAAGACTTACCCAGGTACAGATACTTAAGTATTTGATACAAAATTGAAAGAATAATAAATGAAAGTCCAGCATAAGAATAAAAAGTGAAAAAGTACTCAAATTATAGCCCTGTTCACCCCAGTCTATGCCAGCACCTAGCCTCCAGACACACAAGGGCTAAGTCTCCAGACCATGCCAGGTTTCAAAACTCGAGGCCTTGCCTCCAGTCTGCAAGGGCCTCACCTCCCTGTGGTGGCCTCCGGTCTGGGACTCACCTCCGGGACCCACCTCCCCGCGCCAGCCTCCAGTCTGGGACTCACCTCTGGGACCCACCTCCCCGCGCCAGCCTCCAGTCTGGGACTCATCTCCAGGACCTGTCTATCCGCGCCGGCATCCGGTCTGGGACTCACCTCCGGGACCCACCTTCCCGTGCCAGCTCTGGTCTGGGACTCACCTCCAGGACCCGCCTCCCTGCGCCAGCCTCCGGTCTGGGACTCACCTCCGGGACCCACCTCCCTGCGCCAGCCTCCGGTCTGGGACTCACCTCCGGGACCCGCCTCCCCGCTCCAGCCTCCGGTCTGGGACTCACCTCCGAGACCCGCCTCCCCACACCAGCCTCTGGTTCGGGACTCACCTCTGGGATCCACCTCCCCGCGCCGGCCTCCGGTCTGGGACTCACCTCCGGGACCCACCTCCCTGCGCCAGCCTCCGGTCTGGGACTCACCTCCGAGACCCGCCTCCCCACACCAGCCTCTGGTTCAGGACTCACCTCTGGGATCCACCTCCCCGCGCCGGCCTCCGGTCTGGGACTCACCTCCAGGACCCGCTTCCCCGCGCCGGCGTCCAGACTGGGACTCACCTCCGGGACCTGCCTCACCGCGCCAGCCTCCAGTCTGGGGCTCGCCTCCTCCATTCTGCTCTGAGAAAGTTTCAAAACTTAAAAGATTTTTACAAAAAAGGCTCCAGAAAAGAGAAAAGAAGAGGAAAAAGATAAAGAACAGGTGGAACAGAGTACCTCTGGCTGGAGCGTCTTAGTCTGCCACTGTCTCCGATTCACTGGGAAAGAGGATTCCAAACATTCATAACTAATTCTCCTCATTGTTGCCTCAAATGTAAGCCCACTCATTTTAAGTTGACCGAAGAGTGTTGCGCATTCTTTACGGACCCTACACATTTCCTTTCTATGAATGTATATGGAAGGAACATACCGCATGTTTTGCCATCGAAATGTGAAGCTTGCCATTTATTGTGCTCTCCTGTACTCTGCTCAAGTGGTGCTCGGTGCCCAAAGGACAAGGGGAAAATTGTGCCAAAACTTCCCACGCACTCCAGCTTTATTCTCCATTTATAAGGTAATGAAATTCCTTTCATTTTGACATTGAAACACTCCAACACAGCCTTAAGCTCCCATTCACACAATATTAACAATGTACTGTTCAATGTCATGTGTTGAAGATCTCATCTCTGATGTAGTCTTATCAAAAATGATTAGACATTTGTGCCAAAGGTGTGACTCAATTCTCACAGTATTATCTTCAGGTTTTTTCTTTCCCACATATACATTTGTAATGTAGCCTAAATCAAAGTGAAGGACAGATGTAATTACAAAAGCATGTCAAATGAAAATCAGTTTGAACTAAAGATAGTCTATTATAATACCTTTGGAATTTAATGTTCTGAGATAACATAAAACCCAAACTGGGTAGGTTGAGGTCAGATAAAATGTTTTAATTGCAAAAATTTACCCTAACTTGCATCCAAACTGCCTGTTTCTGACTTTAACAAAGGTGCTTCAGGGACTGGGCAACAGTCCCATTCTGAGAAGTGAGGGTGTAAATTGGAGTATTATAAAGAGAATGCTTGCCACAGATGAAAGCTGTCTTTCAGGTTTAATCTTGCCTGGCCAGTTTTCCTGATCCTTCTGAAATGTGCCAGATGTACAAAGGCAACAACTGCTTCACTGAAAAGGCAACAACCTTTATCATAGAATACTTAGTGAGGAAAGAGGCCATTTGGCCCATCAAGTCTGCACTGACTCTCCAAAGAACATCCCACCCAGACTCTGCCCCCTCTATCCCAGTAATCTCAGATTTACTGTGACCAACCATCTAACTTGCACATCTTTGGACTGTGGGAGGAAACCGGAACACATGCGAAACACACGCAGATATGGGGGAAGAACATGATGACTCCACACAGACAGTCGTCCAAGGCTGGAATTGAACCCGTGTCCCTGGCACTGAGAAGACAGTGCTAACCACTGTGCCATCATGCCACCCTGGGAGGCTGGGGAGGGGGAATACTTCACCCAAACCATCAGGTTTATCTTCCTTCCTGTTCACTTTGCCAGCGCCTGCTGCCATCCAAAGACTACCCTCTAGGACTAAAGAACAAATTGCCCTTCCCCGTGAACTCACACCTCTTGCCGACTCTCTAGCTTGGGGAGCAGCAGTCTCCTTCCTGCACCAGCAACTGTAGATTAGGATTCCTTTTGGACTAACCCTGGTTGACAGGGTGCCTAGAGCTTGTCACTCCAGCTCCATCCGAGTAAAGAAACACACAGAGTCAATATTAGGCTCCATATTTCACTCATCAGTGATATTGATTGTTGGATTTATTGTCATACATACCAAAGTACAATGAAAAGCTTTGTTTATGTGCAGTACAGACAGATTATAATAAGCAAAGATGTACAGTTCAGAGGTTGTAAAAAGACTTAGATAGAGGCAGAGATAGTAGGAACTCCACGAGGAGCTCGAACAGTTCATCCACTTCACCAACACCTTCCACCCCAACCTTAAGTTCACCTGCACCATCTCTAACACCTCTCTCCCCTTCCTGGACCTCTCTGTCTCCATCTCGGGCAACCACCTAGAAACCAATATTCATTTCAAGCCCACCGACTCCCACAGCTACCTAGAATACTCCTCCTCCCACCCACCTTCCTGCAAAAATGCCATCCCCTGTTCCCAATTCCTTCACCTCCGCCGCATCTGCTCCCAGGATGAGGCATTCCACTCCCGTACATCTCAGATGTCCTCGCTTTTCAAGAACCGTAACTTCCCCTCCTCGATGGTCGAGAACGCCCTCGACCATGTCTCCCGCATTTCCCACAACTCATCCCTCACACCCCGTCCCCACAATAACAACCAAAAAAGAATCCCCCTCGTCCTCACGTACCACCCCACCAACCTCCGGATCCAACGCATCATCCTCCGACACTTCCGCCATCTGCAATCCGACCCCACCATCAAAAACATTTTTCCCTCCCCACCCTTATGTGCTTTCTGGAGGGAGCACTCTCTCTGTAACTCCTTTGTCCGCTCCACACTCCCCTCCAGCCCCACCACACCCGGCACTTTTCCCTGCAACTGCAGGAAGTGCGACACTTGCCCCCATACCTCCTCCCTCACCCCCATCCCAGGCCCCAAGAAGACTTCCCACATCAAGCAGATGTTCACCTGCAGATCTGCTAATGTGGTATACTGCATCTGCTGTACCCGTTGTGGCCTCCTCTACATCGGGGAAACCAAGTGGAGGCTTGGGGATCGCTTTGCAGAACACTTATGCTCGGTTTGCAATAAACAAGTGCACCTCCCAGTCGCAAACCATTTCAACTCCCCCTCCCATTCCTCAGATGACGTGTCCATCCTGGGCCTCCTGCAGTGCCACAACTATGCCACCCGAAGGTTGCAGGAACAGCAACTCATATTCCGCTTGGGAACCCTGCAGCCCAATGGTATCAATGTGGATTTCACAAGCTTCAAAATCTCCCCTCCCCCTCCCCCTACCGCATCTCAAAACAGCCCAGCTCATCCCCGCCTCCCTAACCTGTTCTTCCTCCCACCTATCCCCCTCCTCCCACCTCAAGCCCCACCCCCATCTCCTACCTACTAACCTCATCCCGCCCCCTTGACCTGTCCGTCCTCCCTGGACTGACCTATCTCCTCCCTACCTCCCCACCTACACTCACCTTTACTGGCTCCATTCCCGCCTCTTTGACCTGTCTGCCTCCTCTACACCTATCTTCTCCTCTATCCATCTTCTATCCGCCTCGCCCTCTCTCCCTATTTATTTCAGAACCCCCTTCCCCTCCCCCATTTCTGATGAAGGGTCTAGGCCCGAAATGTCAGCCTTCCTGCTCCTATGATGCTGCTTGGCCTGCTGTGTTCATCCAGCTCTACACCTTGTTATCTTAGATGGAGGCATACAGGTTACATTGCACAGAGTGTGCGCTAAGCAAAATCAATGTTAGCAAGGTCAGAATTATTTGAAGCTAGACAGTCCATTCTTCAGTCTAACAAAGGCCAGGAAGAAGCTTCCTGAACATGCTGGTGTGTGCTTCAGGCTTCTGTATCTTCTACCTCATGGAAGAGCTTGTAGGAGATCACTACCAGGGTGCAGTGGGTCTTTGATGTTGGCAGCCCTTCTGTGACAATGAGCCATATAAGTGGAGTCCATGGATGGAAGGTTGGCTTCCATGTTGGTCTGGATTGTGTGCACCACTTTCTGTAGTTTCTTATGGTCCTGGGCAAAGCAGGTGCCATACCAGGTTGTTATGCACCTGGATAGTATGCTTTCAATGGTGCATCTGTAGAAGTTGGTGAGGGTCCCTATGGACATGCTAAATTTCCTGAGCCATCTGAGGAAGAAGAGGCGTTGTTGCCCATCAGGTCATTCTGCTGGGATTGTTGCCCAACCCCTGAAATACTTCTGTTAAAGTCAGAAACAGCCAGCTTGTATGCAAGTTAGGATCAATTTTTGTAGTTAAAACATCTTTTCTGATCCCAACCTATCCAGTTTTGGATTTTAATTTAACCTCATAACATTACATTTCAAAGTTATTAAAATAGACTATTCTTTAGTTCAAGCTGATTTTCATTTGACATGCTTTTGTAATTACATCTGTCCTTCACTTTGATTTAGGCTACATTACAAATGTACATGTGGGAAAGAAAAAACCTGGAGATAATACTATGAGAATTGAGTCAGACCATTGTCGCATCTACGTGGGAAGTCCAGGACAGTTTGTTGGTTATCGACACTCTGAGGAGCTTGATGCTCTCCACCCTCTCAACCTCAGTTCCGTTGGGGACATGTTCTCCTCCATTCTTTCTGGACAATGATCAGTTCTTTAGTTTTGCCGATGTTGAGAAAGAGGTTGTTCTCATTGCACCGTGTCACCAAGCCCTCTATCTCCCTTCTGCGCTTTGACTCCTCATTGTTAGATATCCGTCTTACTACAGTGGTGTTGTCAGCGAACCTGTAGATGGCGCACATTCAGAATTTCACAACACAGCCATGGGTGTACAGGGAGTACAGCAGGGGGCTGAGGACGCATCCTCGGTGGGGGGGGAGGGGATCCAGTGTTGAGTGTTATTATAGAGGAGGTGCAGTTACCCATCCTCACTGATTGCAGCCTGTGGGTCAGAAAGCTGAGGATGAAGTTGTAGAGGACGGAGCTGAGACAAAGTCACGCAGTTTTGAGATCGGTCTGGAGGGGATAATGGGGTTGAAGCCGGAGCTTTAGTCAATGAGCAGGAGTCTGATGCAGATGTCTTTGTTGTCCAGATGTTTCAGGGATGAGTGCAGGGCTTGGGATACGGCATCCTCTGTGGGCCTGTTACGTCGGTAAATGAATTGTAGGGGATTGAGGTAGGCTGGGAGACTGGAGTTGATGTGGGCCATGACCAGCCTCTTGAAGCACTTCATGACTATGGAGGTCAGAGCCACTGGGCGGTGGTCTTTAAGGCATGTTGCATGTGCTTTCTGAGGTCCTGGGATGATGGTGGTCTTCTGGAAGCAGGTGGGGACTTCGGCCTGTAGGAGGGAGAGGTTGAAGGTGTCGGTGAATACCTCCATTAGTGAATACCTCAGTTGGTCTGCATAGGATCTGAGTGCTCACCGGGGACACCGTCCGGACCCATTGCTTTCCTTAGATTGTCTCCCAGGAAGACCGATCTGATGTCTGAAGTGGTGACGGAGGGAACAGGTGTGTCTGGTGCTGCCGGGGCAGGCATGACCACACCGCTGGTATTCTGCTCAAACGGAGCATAGAAGGCATTGAGCACGTCAGAGGGATGTGTCTTTGTCCATTATCTTGCTTTGCTTCATTTTGTAAGCTGTAATGTTATTTAGGCCTTGCCATTGGCGGTGGGTGACTATTTGGTAGGTTTGGGCCTCTAAGTTGGTCCGGTACTACCTCTTGGCATCTCTGATGGCTTTGCGGAGGCCATATCTGGATTTCCTACATTGGTCTGGGTCATCCAACTTGAATGCTGTGCGTCTGGTCTTCAGCAGGGAGTGGATTTCCTGGTTCACCCAAGGTTTACGGCTGGGGCACACTCAGATTGACTTCTTTGGTACGCGGTCCTCCACGCATTTGCGAATGAAGTCTGTGACTGTGACAGCATACTCGTCTAGGTTTTCCACTGAACACGGTCCAGTCCACTGATTTCCGAGCAGTCTCTGAGACAGTCTTCTGCTGCCTCGGACCAGCACTGTACTACTTTTCGTGAAGGGTCCTCCCATTTCAGCTTCTGTTTGGAAGCTGGGAGGACGAACACAGCACTTTGCCAAAATGTCGGCAGGGGGTTGAGCTGTAGGCATCTTTGGTTGTGCGGCAGTGGTCCAGAATGTTCGGTCCCCTGCTGGGGCAGGAGGTGGGCTGGTGGTATTTTGGCAACACCCTCTTGAGGTTGGCTTGGTTGAAGTTGTCAGCCACAGCGAATAGGGCCTCGGGGGAATTTTGTCCCTCGAGTGTTTGTAGCAGTGTAAATCACATCTAGGGTGTTCTTTACATCTGCGTGGGGTGGTATGTTAGACTCCTGTCAGGATGGTGATGGTGAACTCTCGTGGTAGGTAGTAGGGACGGCATTTTACTGTAAGATATTCTAGGTCTGGGGTGCAATGGCTTGTCAGGGTCACTACATCTGACCACCAGGAAATGTTGATCAGGAAGCAATCCCCACCGCCCTTCACCTTAACCAAGGACGCTGTGCTGTCTATACAGTGTATGGAGAACCCATCAGCTTGTAGGGTGCAGTTGGGAATGGCAGGGATGAACCAAGTCTCCGTGAAGCAGAGCACACAGCAGTCTCTCAGTTCCCTCTGGTACTTTGGACATTTGCAAGGAGGATGCTGTTGGGGTGGGGGCGGTTTCTTGAAACCGTGTAGTTTCAACCTCGCCTTCAGGACAGCACATTTTGCCCATTTCCTTGTAGGTTTCCTGCATCTGAACAGTCTTGGGAGTCAGCGGTACAAGTCCACTCCTCCAGCAGATAAGTGAGTCAGGTCCGGTTGGGCTGTGCCTCTCTCAGGGCAGGACGCTGGGAGGTTATAGATCTGGCCTGGGCTGGTCTGATCTCCTCGGGGATGGTTCACAGTGCAGCAGTGGAATTTTCGTTCTTGTGCTGTCCCAGGTGGAGCGAGTCTTCTTTTCCTGCAGCTAAGTGAGTCAGAGCCTGGTCAGGCCAGGCCTCCATGGGGTCTGGTAGTCGGGGGATTGGGGGCTGGGTCTAGGCAGGTTGAGCCACCTTGTGGTCGCGCTGCTGCCGGTCTCACGTCATACTTATGGAAATAAATTTTCCCAATTTCATCTCCCCTGGGGATTCTTATAGTGAGAATGAGCTGCAGTGGAGGGTGCAGGATTGGTGAAATGAGAAAGCAAAACATCCACTCAGTCCCCGAGAAAAGAATTTGAAATCTATTTTGGATCCTCTTGTGAGGATGGTTTTAGCACAAGGCCCAGATTCTTGGAACAATTCTGAAAATGAATATCTCTTGGTGGTGAAAGGAAATGAAGCAGATGGGGCAGGAACAGTCCATCCTGTCTCATTGGCATTACAACACATGGCCTATGCCTGTTGCAAGAGCAGAATCTGATCTACCAGTTTGGGGAGCCATAGCAATCCCATGGTAGCATCAAGGTGCTAGAGACATGACATGAGTTAACTCTCTTTTTTTTCCATGTAGAAAATAACATTTCTATTTGTTCCCTCTCCAAATCACAAACTATTTTCCAGCTAAAATAACGTAGAAATGATCTATTGCCAGATAGTAGTCAACGGTGCTAAAGGGAAATACAGTCAGTCTCAGACCATGACATCTCTCGGGTAGTTCTGGGCCATTTCAATATCAGATTTTATCTGATTGTTATGCTACACATTTCCTGACAGATTAATGTGGAATTCCACTAAACCGCCCCAGCAATGCTTCTCTTTAAAACTCTTTGTGCCTCTTAGAAAAAATATTACAATGGTAGAAAGCAATGAATCACAGAGAAACTCTCCAAGTTGTTTACATATTATAATTAATGCTTCAGTGTGAAGGTGATTTGCCTATTTCTAACCTGCTCTCGAGGAACACTAACTGACTTCAGCCTTTCAATCACTTAAATTAAATTTACATAGGACAATAGAACGAACATTTGTATAATAAAATTAGTTTATTCCATGCCATCAATCATACTTGCGTAAAATCTGTTTCAATTGTGATTCCAAGATATTTTCTTCCAGTACCTGTACTCATAATCTGACTTGCAATAACTATGAAATCAAGATCTTTATATTTTTCATTCCATCTATTGCTGATAAATCTTGCAAATCTGCTGAGCTTAGATTCAATTCTGAATTGTTATTGTTGCTTTAGCTTCCCCCTCACCTTTACTGTCACATAAATTGATTTAATATTTAGAATCTTTCTTTCTGGCATAGAGCATGTTGGATGGCATCAAATCTGCCAAAGCGTGGGGAGAGTAATTTCATCCGATCACACTCTTCCCAGCTTATTATCTATGCAAGTGGGATGGTGTGCAAGTCGCTTGACGAGTCACATGAAAGATCTCCCCACTGGCAGAGCTTTCCGGGTTCAAACAGTCTTCCAGCACATTGAGATGCCAGCTGGGTACCTCTTCAGACACTGCAAGACGTAGCATTTAGTGGTGGCTCCTATACCATGAGAGATGCCAGCTAAAAAGCCACTGTTGACTCATTGTTCGCAAATGTTACTGAGTGGGGTAACAGAGAACCTGAACATCCTCATCCTGGCAAATAGAATCAAGGGGACATTGCATCATACCTGTCCAGCCAGGACACAGACAGCAGTGTTGGAGCCAACAGAATGATTGGGCTGCGATGCCGGTGAAAGTCAATGGCCACCTCCACTCCACGCCTACTCCCTAGGCTTCCAAAATGAATGCTTGACCGAGCTCAAGATCATAGACCCTACGCTTGACTGAGTGCATTGGAACCCCTCCCGCAACTAACAACAGGCCCCCTTCAATATAGAGATACATGCCTTCAACATAGAGATGTGGCCACATTTTTGAGGCACATGCAATGATTTTGCCATTTAGGATGCCAGCACATGCTGTCGGTGTTAAATGAACATAACACTACACCTGGCTGTGGCATGTCCACCCCCCATGACAAGCATGAAAAGCTACCTGGCTTTGTTCCCATTTTAAACAGCAAGGCAATGCAAAAATATATTGGCTGATAGGACAAAGCTCTAAAAGGCGAGGCAAGGCAGGGATGCTGTGAGTATCCAGGCAATTGTTAAGTGAGTGAGCACAGAGAGTAAGCAAGCAATCTCGAGATACTGCCTAAATCCAATCTGAAAGCCAAGTTCCTTGTAGCGGCATAACAATGGTTGTCGCTGGTCAAAGTGGCAACATTACAGTACAGAAGCATATTGTAAGTGGATTGAGGATGTGCCACAATGGTGGAGAGAGACTGTTTTGAGTCAGATGCCAGCATCCATGGATATAGGGAGTGTATAGCCGCTACCAATAGAGTGTGCCCTCTGATACTGATGCTGGGTGACTAAGATGGAGGTCTGAAGGAGGAAGCTGTGAGCTGGAATTACCAGGTAACCGCTCTGATCTTCATATCGGATATTTTCAGCATCGTGTTTCTATCCAAGAGAGTGAAAATTAATGAGATGAGATTAAGTAATAATGGGGCTAAAAATAAGCAATAATCAGCAAGAATCTTGCCTTGACATCTAGAACTTTGTTAGAAATGCAACTTGTTGCTCCCTGCAATGAGAATGGCCTCGTTGGACAACTCACATGAGTCTCCCAGATTTCCTGCCATAACCCATGTTTTTCAGAGCCTGGGAAGATTCTACCAATACATCAAAAGGTCAGACATGTTGTATTAGAACTTTGGAACTCCAGAACAACCTTCTGATGATGTCATGGAACTACTTCCTACATTAGCACAGTGTGGGTGGAGTTAGTCAGATTGTAAATGGAAGATTGTTAAAATGTCGATAATGATCTCTTAACAATGTAAGAATAATCTCTGAATCTGTTATGTTGCCAATAACCAGGAATAGTTGTAACAGTGTTAACGTGCATTAAATATCTTTCTGCAGGAGCCTAAGCTTCAAGACATTTCTTAACTTTTTCTTCTCCTCGACTGTGTCTTGAACTCAAACTCTCAGGTGTGGCTCTAAGTCCACACTATAAAGGAATATGCAGTTTCTTCATGATGTCAATAAATAACTATATCATAAATGCACATGCAAGGATAATTTAGAATTAGTAGGTAAAGCTTTCAATCACAAGTTTCAGTTTCTGTGTTCAAACATAGTTGCGTACTGGATGAAATAAAAGAACTGTAAGGTTATGTAAGCAGTTGGCATGTGCAATACGTTGCCAGACAACACATTACGACCTATGAATTTGTGCTGTCTACTTGGTAAATGGCACATTAGGACAGTCTTATTTTGACAGCCTCCTTAATGTGCACCATCTGCTTTCTTGGCTGCTCCAGGTTGACAGGTAATGTAGACAGTATTCAGCTTGGCACTATCACCTGCAGGGTATATTTTACTGATGCTCTGTGGAAAATGGACCTTGATTACTAAGCACAGTTTATTCTTTGCATTTATCTTAAGTAACAGGATTTCTAATTTACCATATATAAAATAAGGGTTCAGATTCTGTACTACTTCATTTTTTGCAAGCATATTGTTTCCTTTCTCCACATTTGTTCTGACAATTTTTGCCAGGCACCTCCTTTTCTCCCCACAGCCTTTTGTGAGGTTGATAAAAGTATTTGATATATTTGTAGAATTTACATTTTAAATATTTAAGTAGCTTAAAAGGGTCAGATTCTTAAATGTTGCCCACAGTTCTTTAAGGGCTGATACGTTGATTTATTTACCACCTTTTTATCAACAGTTCACAATACAGAGCTAACAAAACCAACTTGGCAAACCCAACAAGGTTAGGCCAATGTAATATTGTGACATGTTTGCATTGTTTGGTTCCAGTGTTTCACTTCTAGTTTTGGAATATTTTTCCTTTTGGAATTTGTATGAAAGTAACTTCTGTTGTTCTTTCATGGGATATAGGCTTCGCTAGCAAGGACAAAATTTATTGCCCATCCCTAACTGCCTTTGAGAAAATGCGAATGAGCTGCCTTCTTGAACTATTGTGGTACTTATGGTGCATATACACCTACGTTGCTGCTAAGAAGGGAGTTCCAGAATTTTAACTCAGTGATAGTGGAGGAACAGCAATTTAGTTCCAAAGTCAGGATGGAATGTGGATTGGAGATGGCGTTCCCATGAACCTGCTGCCTTTGTGCTTTTTGGTGGCAAATGTCACAAATTTGGGAAATGCAGTTGAAGGACCATTGGTGAGCTGCTGCAGTGCATCTTGTACATTATAAGCAGTGCTGCCATGGTATATCAATATTGGAGGGAGGGACTGAATGTTTAATTTGTTGGTAGCAAATGACTGCTTTGTCCATGATGGTAACAAGCTACCCAATTTGTTATTTGAGCCACACTCATCCAGGCAAGGGCAGAGTAATCCATCATACTCTTGACTTGGACATTGTGGACAGGCTTTGGCAAGTCAGAAATTGAGTTAGACATCTTAGTATTCCAAGTCTCTGACATGCCTTTGTAGTCAGACTACTTTTATAACTTGTCAACTTTAGATTTTGCTTAATAGTAATGTCCAGGATGACAGTAGTCAGGGATGCAGTGAATATCAAGGAGAAATAGTTAGATTGTCTGTGGTTGGAGGTGATGACTGCCTGACATTTGCATGGCATGAATGTCACTTGTTCATTAGTTAACCCAAGTCTGAAAGTTATCTAGAACTTGCTGCAAATAAATGCTGATAAATATCTGTGAGGTCATGAATGGTATTGAACATTGTGGAATAATGAATAAACATCCCCATTTCTGACCTTAAGATGGTGGGAAGGTCATTGATAGAGTTTGGGTCAACTCTATCCTGAGAAAATCTTGCTGCAATATCCTGGGACTGAGATGATTGGTCTCGAACACCATCAACCATCCCTTTGTGCACAACAAGTGGAGAAATGCCTGCAAGAAAATGTGTATTGGGATCTGATTCATAGAGGATAACAATATTTAACAAAGCACAGAAAGCTAGAAAAAGATGGAGGGGGTGGCTCCATTAACTGGAGCAATAAAGCACAACAGAGAGGGTTAATTCCAGCAAACTGGCGTGATAGTTAGATTGTCACTTATTGGAGATAGTCATTCCCTCGCATTTATAGGGCATGAATGGTACTTGCCACCTTTCGGCCCAAGTATGGATATTGTCCATGTATGGATATTCATGGTTAACTAGAAGTGTTAAAGATAGGATCAAACTGAAAGAGGAAAAAAAACCATATAATGTTGATGCATTGGTTTCACTTTTGTAGGGCACTTGAATATATTCAAGTAAATCAGCCAGAGCCAGCGTGGTTTTGTGAAAAGGAAATCATGTTTGACCAATATACTGGAGCACTTTGAGGAGATAACATATTCTGTGGATAAAGGGGTCAGAATGGATGTACCGCACGTATAGATTTTCAGAAAGGAATTTTGATTTTGTCAGATCCAAGGTTATTGTAGAAAACAAAAGTTTATTTAGAGGTAGCAAGTTGACATAGGTTGAAGATTGATTGGCTGACAAGAATTAGGCAATAGGCATAAATGGGCCTTTTTCATGTTGGCAAGATGTAACACGTAGCATGCCGCAGGGACTTCAACAATTTACAATCTACATAAATTACTTGAAGAAAAAAAATTGCTTTGAGAAAGTAGTGATTCAAAAAAGCAACTCAACATGTCTTTCTCAAGGACAATTATGGATGGGCAATAAATGCTGGCCCAACAGGTGATGGCTGCATCCCATTAGGGAATAAATAACAAAAATGAAGGGATGAACCATATGGGCGCTAGATTTGCTAACGACATAAAGACAGATAGGAAAGTAAGTTGTGAAGAGGTCACAAGGATGATACAAAAAGATATAGATAGGTTATGTGAATAGGAAAAGATGTGGCAAATTGAGTATATTCTGGGAAAATCTGAAATTGTCCATTTGGCAGGAAGAGTTTAAAAAAAAAAGCATATTATCAAAATGCTGAGAGATTTGGTGAGATCTCAGATGCAGAGGGATTGGTTGACCTACTGCTGAATCACAAAATTTTGTGTGCATGAACAGCAAGTAATTTGGAAAACTAATACAATATTATAACTTCTGGGAAGATGACAACAGATTAGAATGCTGCAGCTGCAGCTCCTCTGCTCCGTACTTTCTTTTACCTTTTGTCTTCCCTCTCTCCTCTCTTCTCTTGGCCTTGGGCATGCAGCCTCTGAAACAGGGGCTGGCGGAGACACCAGTGGCTATTGGCCAGCGGCTGGAGGGGGGACGGCAATGACCAGAGCTGGGACAGCAGCAACCAGTGGCAAGAGTGGGGACATCAGCTCAGTACAGGGCATGGCAGCTGCCAGTGGTTAGACCATGTGGAGGGGCCCTGTGTTGTTATGCTGTGGAGAACCTTTGGAGAGAGACTGTGAAGTTTGTCTTTTTAACTTTGCTTCTTGGTTTTTTTTCCGACCTATGAGCATAGTGTGTATAGCTGTAATGTAACTTGTTTTCTACATTTCTCTATTCTGTAACTAAGAATTGTGCCCAGGCACCTTTGTACCTAAGATGGTGCTGTAAGTGGTGACATAAACTTTTTCACAGTACTCATTTGACCAAATGTGACAATAAAGCTAATTCATTTATTCACTCATTATTCAATTTATTGAGCAGGGAACTGAATTCTAAAGTAGGGAGGTTATATTTCACTTATACAGGGCAGAGATGAGACCACATCTGGAGGATTGTGCACAGTATTACCATCTTATTTAAGGCAGGATGGTAATAAATTGGAAGCAGATTGGACTAGTGTTTGGAATGGCAGGTTGTTTTATGAGGAAAGGTTGGGCAGCCTAGGTTTGGGTTCGCTGGTGTTTAGACAATGAAGAGATGATCTGATTGAAACTTGTGAGATCCTGAGGTGTATTGACAGGATAGAGTTGGAGACAGTGTTTCCTTTTATGGGAGAATCTAAAACTAAGGGTCGCTGTTTAAAAACTAGTCATCACACATTTAAAACAGACATTTTACAAAGTCCTTTATCTCTCAGACATATGTTAGTCTTAGGAACATGCAAAGGTGATGGATAAACTCCCTTGAAAATTTTCAAGGCAAAAGTAGATAAGTTCTTGTTAAGCAAGGGGTTTAAATCTTATCGGGGTGGGAGGGCGTATGGATTTGCCGTAACAATCAGATCAGCCATGATTGATTTAAATGGCAGAGGAGTTTCAAAGGGCTAAGTGCCCTTTGTACATTTCTATTTTCATACATACAAATTTTCCCCTGAATTGCATTAACTTCAATATTTCCAGGGTTCCATGTGCAACCAAATTCTGCCTTGATGTCAAGTACAATCACCCTCACTTCACCTCTTAAATCCTGCTCTCTGTTCCATGTTTGGACCAAGGCTGCAACGATGGCAGGAGCTGATTGTGGAATCCAAGCTTAGTGTTAGTGATCAGATTATTGCTGTTTAAGTGCTGCATTACAGTGCTATTAAAGATATGTCTGTGCTGACAATCAAGGGCCAGTGGGATTGTTGATGATTGGATAGCATTTCCCCTGATTTGTGCACAGGACGTACCTGGGCAATTTTGTACATTGTTACATAGATGCCATATTAAAACTGTATAAGAACAGCTCAGCTAGTGGCATGACTAGTTCTTGAGCACAAACCTTCAGTACTATGACTGGAATGTTGTCAGGACACACAGCCTTTCAATACCCTTCAGCCATTTCTTGATACCGTGAAAAATTGGCTGAAGACTGGCATTTGTGATGCTAAGGACCTCAGGATGAGGCTGATATAGATCTTCCACATGACGTTTGGGTGGAAGGTAGTTGCAGATGTTTTAGATTTATCTTTTGTGCTGAACTGAGGACTCCTTCATCACTGACGACAATGTTGGCTGTGCTTTGGACTCTTCGACCAGTCTATGTATGAAAAACACTTTACCCAACTGCTCTTGTCGCTTAGGGAGACAAAGGGACACAGAATTCAGTTTGCGGTTCGTCTTGATTTTATTTTTTATAAATCCTTATTAAAAGCACTATGTGAGCATTTCCCAAATTTCCGTAATATTTACTCTCTATCTAGCTCTATCTGAGAAAGAATATTACCCGCAACCATCCACGTGTTTGAGCTGGGCCATTGGAATCTACTTCCTCTCCAACATAAAGTTGGCTCTCTTCCACGAAGGTGGGTCTCGCAATTCAGGGTGGGTCTTCTCCTGGATTTTCTTGGGTTGCCGCACGGTTTTCTGCCACAAGTCTTGTAGCAAATTTTCCCTGTGAGGCTTCGCTGATGGTGTAGCTTCCAGGTGTGAGTGTTTTTATACCTTCCTTGCACCAGACCTTCTAGATGTTGTGTGGGTTATGGCCAATGGGGTCATGAGCTGGGTTCAAATCATCCAATGGGATCATGCCAACAACTTCACTGTTGCCACGCCGGGAGACGTAAAGCGCACATACTCAGGCAGTCAAGATGCCCAAACATCTGATCAGCAATTCTCCAATACCAACTCTTGGTCTGGTTGTACCTGGCTCCCCCAAGCCTTTGTGCCCTCTTTGATTTTGGATTCCACTGTTGTCTGTAGCCAATAGCTGCTATCTGCTGTTTAATTTAGTTTGGCCAATTTTCCATCAGGCCTGATTTCTCTGGATGTGGATCAATTTAGATTGTACAATTTTGGGCCTGTGGTCACTTGACCCTCATAACAATATTTGTGGATCTTTTTCTTCCTTCTCTTATTTATTTTCAAGTGCTTGCTGACACCAACAAGCTTTTGATAATTGCTGACTGTGCAAGCTCACCTCCACTTTTTCTCATCAGTGAGAAAGCCAATTTTAAAAACATGAGAAAAGACCACTTTGCTTGACACTTTGTTTTTACATTGACTAATATGTATTTTCTTTCAAATCTTTCCATTCTTAAGAGTTTGTTAACTCTTCATCACTCATTCAAAATGTGTCTTGGGTGTCAGCAGATTTTTAAAATTCATTTTTGTGAGACGTGGGCGCTGCTGGGTGGCCAGCATTTCTTGCCCATCCCTAGTTGCCCTCAAGCAGGTGGTGGTGTGCTGCCTTCTTGAACCGCTGCCTTCCTGCTGCTGTGGGTTGACCCACAATGCTATTAGGGAGGGAATTCCAGGATTTTGACCCAGCGACAGTGAAGGAACGGCACTATATTTCCAAGTCAGGATGGTGAGTGACTTGGAAGGGAACTTGGAGGTGGTGGTGTTCCCATATGTCTGCTGCCCTTGTCCTTCTAATGGAAGTGGTCATGGGTTTGGAAGGTGCTGTCTGAAGATCTTTGGTGAATTTCTACAGTGCATCTTGTAGATAGTACATACTGCTGCTACTCAGCATTGGTGGTGAAGGAAGTGGATGCTTGTGGATGTAGTGCCAATCAAGCAGGCTGCTTTGTCCTGGATGGTGTCAAGCTTCTTGAGTGTTGTTGGGGCTGTACTCATCCAGGCACATGGGGAGTATTCCATCACTCTCCTGACTTGTGCCCTATAGATGGCGGACAGGCTTTGAGGAGTCAGGAGGTGAGTTACTCGCCGCAGTATTCCTAGCTTCTGACCTGCTCTTGTAGCCACTGTGTTAATGTGGTGAGTCCAGTTGAGTTTCTGGTCAATGGTAACCCCCAGGATGTTGATAGTGGGGATTCAGTGATGGTAACACCATTGAATGTCAAGGGATGGTGGTTAGATTATCTCTTAAGCTATTTGGCTCTTAGGCTATTTATTTAATAATCCACCACCATTTACGAGGAGATGTGCCAATGCTTTGATTTGAGAAAAAAAACTTTTTCACACAGTGAGTATTCGGGTCTGAAATGGACTGCCTGGAAATCTATTGAAAGCTTCCCTCATTGCTGGTGGTGTAGTGGGTTAGTGCTCCTTGCTCCTAGAGGTAGAGGACCTGGATTCAAATCTCCCATCCCGCCTTTGAAAGGTGCTAAAGACTTATGTCTTTTGAATTAGAATGTTCCCCACTCCTAAGTCAAGGTGACCTGGGTGCAAGTTTAAATGTAATAATACCACTGAACAGGTTGATCAGGAAAATATGTAAAACAAAGAACTGTACTTTTGGGCAACAAAAACAGACATTGCTGGAAAAGTTCAGAAAAATCACAGTTAACATTTCAGGTCTAGTGACCCTCCTTTTGGGCCCTCTTGTAGCACAGTGGTAGTGTCCCTACCCCGGACCAAGAGGTCCAAGTTTAAGTCCCACCTGCTCCCAAAGTGTGTAATAATATCTCTCAACAGCTTGATTAGAAAATAACACATTCAAGATGCTGTGATTGTTTGTATTGAAATAATGTGTAAGACTCTGGGAATAAACAAACAATTAACACTAGGTAATGATGCTCATTTGAAGTGACCGTGCAGACACAGTGGGCAGGGTACCCTCTTTCTATGATTTGACATTTCTGTGATTCTGTGATCATATATGTTGGTTGTAGAATCACTTTGCTCTATCTATAGAATGCTACTTCTTTATTTTCCATACAATTAATCCAATATTTATTGTCATGGGTTCATATGTAACTGTTGTTGCTTTTCCAGTGTTAAATATTAATCCTTGTAGGCAAATCATGTTGATTGGTGGTCTGATAAATGAGTAAATAAAAGGGATAATGAAATGTGTGCATACAGCAACATCTGCAGTAACCATGTAAGTAGGCAATTAGGGAAATGGCATCCTTCTTCAAGCTACTGTTTTTGTAAAAGTCACATTATATTTTAAAAAATCCACTCCATCTTTCTTGTTTATTCTTTGGAAATTATGAACTGCATTTCATTCTGCAATTAACCCTAGCCAATGCATTTTTATTTTGGAAATGAGTGCAGTTGATGTTGATGAAGTTTAATGATGGATATGGAGCATGAGAGATAAATGTCAAGGAAAGTTGGATTCATTTTGAGTACCTAGTCAGAAAGCTTACAACCTTTTTCAGCATGGATGGTGATTTCAATGAATGTAAGTGGAAATACTTAAACAATATCACGCAGCTCATGCCCATGTCACTGAAACAGAATCCTACTGAATAATAAACAGTGGAAGCATTATGTTTTACCTTGTGATTACAGCATCAACCATACTCTCACTGGTATTAAATAGTGATGCATTGAAGTCGTTAAGAAAATAAGGAGCATAGAACGTGATCGAAATAGAAGCCAAAATGTGCCGACATTCAGAATAACAGAGTCCCTTCTTAAGCAAGGAAATAGCCATTGCTTGAATTTAAAATTAAATGACTGCAATTTGTCAGTATCCCTGATCTGTCAAGATTGTTGCTTGCTAAATTCTCTGGAATGACACATAGCAAAGCAAATGCACAGCCTCAATATCATCAGCTGTGTTGCTTAGCAACCAATACTTCGTCAGCATTTCCAGACTTGAGACAGTTACTGCAATTGCTTTTTCAATTGGTTATAGTTGTGATAGGGTCAGTTTTGAAAAACATAAATTTTTGGACTAAGGAGGAAAGGATTTGATTTTTTTTACAGTCGTAACATAAAATTATAATTGGTTTGTGGCAAATATTGGTTAGGCCATAGCTGGAGTGCAATGACATCTCGTTGTAGAAAGGTTATAGTTTTTGACCATAGTGTAAATTGGGCAGGTGGTGGGCAAAGAGCCAGCTCCAGCTGCCCAATGATGTTAATTTAACATCTGATTAACTACTGTGGTTGAGCATTATTTTAATATTCAGACTGAATGTCAGCACTAATTGCTACTTTCTAGGTATCTTGTCCAAATTGAGGGTGCATTGTTTAAAAGCTTGAAGTTGATGATTGCTTAGGACGACTGAAACTGGTGCTGTTAAGTTGACAGTGGACCAAGTTGACAGCCACAAAAAGGCATCTGGTTACCCAGGCAACAGTGCAAGAATGGTGAAAAGAAGTGGCTTTCCATGTTATTGCCACATGCATTGCATCCTGGAGTAGACAGTTCTGCTGGAATAAAAGTCATGGGCTGGAATCTCATGGAGGCCTGAGTGACGTGGTCGATGATGAGAGATATGGCTGAATGGGATGAGAGTTCCAATGAGGCCAATCCAGACATCGAGATGATCTTGCTTCACCTTTTTTTACATTTCACAAATGCTGTGGCTAGGTTCTTGTTAGGCAGCACTGAGATGGTAATTGACAGGGATTCATGTTTGTTAACTGAAAAAACTTGTATTATTAATATTCAGCCCCCCACCTTGCCAACTTGCTACATGAGCTAGACATCGGAAAAACTCGACAGGGAAACCAGAGCATGCACCATGTTAACTATGACCAAACCTCATGATCAATAGGCACCAGCCACACACACACCTGCCCTACATGGACTTTGGCATCCTGAGGCTGCCAACTCTTCACAATCCACATGGTGTTTCTATTGCTCACATGCTGGATGCTCCGTAAACACAGACTTGCATTGCAGGGTACACCAGCAACTAGCATGGCAAGGTTGATGTAGGGAAACTTTACACACAGGGATGGGCACTTAGCTCACACACTAGACTATGCTGCATCTCAGTGAGGCATGCTTGCTGTCTTTATGCTCGCTCACTTCCCGCCTACCTGCATATTCATAGCACCTTGCCAATTAGCGCAGTCACAAAAACAGACGGTTTGCCTTGCTACTAAACAATTTTCCTTCTAGGGCATGCACACCTTGTGGAATAGCAGTGCTCCAAATCAATG
Organism: Rhincodon typus; assembly: GCF_021869965.1. NCBI lineage: Eukaryota > Metazoa > Chordata > Chondrichthyes > Orectolobiformes > Rhincodontidae > Rhincodon > Rhincodon typus. The sequence goes on along the minus strand of NC_063333.1, from coordinate 63,406,360 downwards.
TCACACTTGTTCAGAGTCCCAGCAATGTATACAATAAATTCATTGAATGATCAGCAGAGAAACAGCCATGTCTCAAAGTCGTAGGGGAGTAGTCCTCACCAAAGTTCATGAAGGCACCTGTCAGTCAGGAGATCCTGACAGTAGTGGCACTCTCCCACACTAGTCCTGGAGATTGTCTGGCTAGGATTTTATCGGTCTTAGGCTTTGTGTATCTGAAGTCCAGGAAATGGGTCATGGTCAGTCTGTTGACTTCAAACTAGTAAGTTTACGAGTATGGTCGGGGAGATGTATAGGCACTAGACTGGAGCCTAGCCTGTTCAATCATATTGGTCAAGGGGCTAGGCTAGGGCCATTCTGTCATTTCCATTCACAGAAACTACATCCTGTACATTATCCTCCTTGGCATGAAGGCCAATATACTATTTTTCTTCAGAACTGGTTGCTGTACCTGCATACTTACTTTCAGTGACAAGTGTATGTGAATACCCAGATCCTTTCGTACATTAACATTCCCCAAAATTCAAACAATATTCTGCCATTCTATTTTCTGTTACAGACAATTATTCACGTTATACTGCATCAGCCATGTATTTGCCCATTCACTCAGCATGCGTAAATCAGCTTGCAAAGTCTCTTTGCATACTCCTCACCGCTCACAATCCCGAGTTTTGTGTTGCCAGGAAGCTTGGAAATATTACACTCAATTCCTCATCTAAATTGTTTATATATGTTCTGAATAACTGGGGCCCAAACACTGCTGTCACTGCCTTCCATTCTGAAAAGGATTCATTTATTCCTGCTCTCTGCTTCCTGTCTGCTAACTAATTCTCTGAGCATGCCAGTAAAATACCAACAATCCTAAGTGCTTTGATTTTATACATTAACCTCCTATGGAACTTTATGAAAAGCTTTCTGAAAATCCAAATACACCGTGTCCACTGGTTCTCCCTCAACTATCACATAAGTTATAGTCTGAAAAAAAATTCAATTCATTTGTTGAACATGATAATCTTTTCATAAATCCATGTTGACTTTATATAATCCCATTGATATTTTCCAAGTGTCCTGCATTGTTTTTCCTACTACTGATGTTAAGCTAACCAATCTATAATTCCCCGTTTTCTCCCAAAATCCTTTGTAAATAGTGGATGCTACCCATCCAGTTTGTACCAATCTCATCATCCCAGAATCAATCTCAATGCCTCAAGAAACTAATTCTTGCCTTCCTATATCATTCCTTCAGCCATCCAATCAATCAGTCTATTTTCCTATATTCTGCTTTCAAGACTATATCACTGTTTTCATCTATGTTATTGGTATGGATATGGACTATGACCTCTAGCTGTATCCGCTCTCCCATCAGAATGTTCTGCAGCCATTCAGTGGCATCCTTTTCCCTGCACCAGAGAGGCAACAAACCATCTGGGTGTCATGTCTGTGGCCACAGAAATATCTATCTATTCCCCTTACAATAGAATCTCTTATCAGTATTGTTCTCTCACATGTCTCTCCCACAGATATCACCATGGATTTCTAGTTGCTGCATCCGGAGATACTTCCTGCACATGTGATCACCCTGGACACTGGAAGTACCCCTGACTTCCCACAATCCACTTGGCTGAGCTGCCTTGCCATGACTTACCCTTAAATTACTCTCTTTCCATTTACGTCCTTTTCTTTAAAGAATATTTCATAACCTTACCTTATTCCTTATACTTCAGCACATTTCATTGATTAGACGATTTAGGACGAAGATGAGAAGACATTTCTTCACCCAAAGAGTGGTCAGCCTGTAGAATTAATTACCACAGGAAGCAGTTGATGCCATGACATTGAATGTTGTCAAGAGGTGACTAAATGTAGCACTTGGGGCGAATAGGATCAAAGGTTATGGGGAGAAAGCAGGATTAGGCTATTGAGTTGGATGATCAGCCATGATTGTGAAGAATGGTGGAGCAGGCTCGAGGGGTCGAATGGCCTCCTCCTGCTCCTGTCTTCTATGCTTCTATGTTTTCATGTTTCTAAAGGCCAATTTTTACTTTAAATACTGGACAGTAAGTATTCATCTGGTGAATCTTACCAAGGTTACCACTTGAGTTGTGTTGGCCCCAGTCCCTCTTGATGAGCTTCGTTTTCCCAGTGATATCACAATTGTATACTTTCAAAACTCAGCCCTCTTTTGCAATTTTGCAACTCCTGATCTCCTGAGGCTGATGATAGAAAAAAGGGAAATATACACCTCCTTCTCCATCTCATCAGAATTTGCTCTCACCTAATCTGCATTGTTTGACCCTGCCCCTCAGCGCCTGTGCAAATCCATCCACATACAATCATTGTTCATCCAACAATGTCTGCACTGACAGGGCCCCATTCTCATTTAGTAATAGGTAATGTCTGCATTTCTAATAAACTTAAGTATGCTGAATTGGCCATGGGCCATGATGTCCTAAGTATCCATACCACTGCTATAAGAACACCTACGAGCAAGATATGAATATGGTGGATATTGACACTGAAAACTGGGAGACAGTTGCTTATGCTATGAGCTCAGAGGATTACTGGAAGAGCATTGAATGAGGCAAGCAGAGACAAAAAAGTCAGCTGGCTGAGAAAATAAGTTAGAAAGTAGGTGCGCACACATTCTGCACTTCCCTATGCCACTATCTTCCTCTGCAGCAAATGTGGCAGAGAATACTCTGTCAGAATGAGGCTGCTCTGAAGGAATTTCTTCTCTCAGAGGGTCGTGAATCTGTGGAATTATTTGCCACAGAGAGCTGTACAGGTTTAATCATTGAATATATGAAAGGCTGAGATGGACATTCTTTTTCCATTAGTGAGAGAATCAGGGTTATGGGGATAAGTCAGGATAAAAGGAACAGAGAATTATCAGATCAGTCACGATCTCATTGAATGGCAGAACCCATCAATGTACCACTTCTGCTCCAATATCTCACAATCTTATAATTAGCACAAATAATGAACAGAGCATTTTCATACTTACAATGTTTTCTAAATATTGGCTGTGCAGAAATTTCCTGTTGTAATTTCAGTGTTGCTTTGCATCAGTAAAATATCAGTGTTTAACAGTACAATTCACCAGTCAATGAGAGAACGGGGAACTGATGTTGGGCATGATGAAATGCAGCAAAGCAGGCATTACTCTGGGAAAATAGTCATCAATAAGCTGTGGGTGAAGAACCCTGGTTGTAGGACGTTTGGAGCAATCTAAGAACTGACATTCTTTAGGAATGGGTATTGTCAACTGTGGGACCTCAAGATCCAGTACTTGTGATCGAGACAATCCCAGGTATAGTGGTGAACAAAGAAGCTGCATATGGACCTTGCATTTGAACTCATCCTAAATCAGAAGTTCAATTCTGCAACTTAAAACGTTCACCTTTGTTCCTATTTCTCCTTCAATTTCCTAATGCAGGACTTAGCCAAGGGATTGGACTGAATGGTTGATTAACCAGACCATATTGATAATTAACCCAATAAATCCAGGCATAGCTTGGCCTTGACATACACCATATAGTAAGAACCTAAGTAATCTATCTGTCCTTAGGACCACCTGCTCCAACACAACCCACTGGCTGTTCTGGTTGAAGAAGCAGTTCTACAGGTTCCTCCTGCAGTCTCATCCATTAAATCAATCTTCAAATAAAACATTTTGCCTTCTATAATGCAACATAGGTCATCGATATATAGATGGAAATATAAGTTTGATTGAGAAATTAATATAAATAATTTGGTAGAGTACAAACAGAGGTTAAAACATTTTAAAATAAAGATTCATGTAGGAGTTAACCATGAAAAATCCATTGCAACTGTAGAAAAGTGAAGGGGAAGTAGAGACAACGTATGTACGCTCTTAAATAAATTAGTTCTTAGCAGTAAACAAAAAAACATAAACAGTAGTTTAATCACTAAAAAGAAGGCTTAGAAAGGCATATGGCAACATCAAATCTGGACATGAAAGTAAACTGTTAATTGCAGAAAAAATATTGGAACCATCTAACTGATATGAGATGGCAAAGATCCTTATCACATGAATATCATCAGAGACAAGGATAAAACAACATTCATGAGGACAGAGAAATGAAACATCTTTACTGATAAACCTTCAATGATGGATTCTTTTAAGTTTGAAAGAATAATGGAAAAATGAAATGAGTATGAACATCACAAATAAATTGACTAGATAAAATCTCACAACTTAATGAATGCATTTTCTCCAAACAATGAAGGAATAATTTTGATTGATACAACATCACATGAAAATTGGAGGACCCAATTTCGAGAGTAGACAACCACATTCTCAAAACTGGATGAATCTTTTCTATAAAAGTTACCCATTCCCTGAAGTTTCAGAAATATTAGATAACATTAGAAAATATTTTGCCAAAGGTATTTTCACCAACAGGGAAAAGATATCTTACAGATTTGAGACTTTAAGGTAAAAATTACTTTTAATTTTGATGAATATTCTAATAGATATTGTTAGATATTCTATTCTTAGCTATTCCTAGATGTTCTTAGACATTCTTGAATAGTTAGAAATGACATTAAACTGAATTATATTAGATTTGGTCTTGCATCTTTGGCTAGTTTTTAACAGAGCCATCTACTTACGCAATTAAAGTATGTTGCTTGTTAAAATTACTGTCTTATTTATGTTATTCTGTTACAACTGAAATGAACTCTAATATCTTGTCTCCCAATCTAAGTGGGGAAATATATTTTCTGAAGCGAGGACTCCCGGAGCCTTGAATTATCTGGAACTATAAGGAAGGTTTAACAAAATTAAGCCAGTTATTTGGAGGGTAGAAACATTCTGAGGCAATTTCTTCTCCTGGTTGAAGATTTTGTAAATCTTACAAACCCCGAATTTTATGAGTTTAAGTTAGCTAACTTTATTTTGAAAATAGAATCCCTGCAGTGCGAACCAAGGCCATTTGTCCCATCCAGTCTGCACCAATCCTCTGAAGAGCGCTATCCCTATAACCCTAATTTACAATACTTAACTCATGCAGCCTGTACATCCCTGAACACTACGGGGCAATTTAGCTAATCCACCTAACCTGCTCATCTTTGGACTGTGGGAGGAAACCAGAGCACCCAGAGGAAACCCACGCAGACACAGGGAGAATGTGCAAACTCCACACAGGCAGTCGCCTAGGGCTGGAATTGAACCCAGGTCCCTGACGCTGTGAGGCAATAGTGCTAACCATTGGATTAGTTGACTTTGACTGAACAGACAGAAGCTATCAGGGAAATGTTTTTGATCTAAGTTAGCTCCGAAAAAGGTTGAAAGTTATAAATCTCTTCACAAAATGCTCTGTGCACATGAAAAATAACCAGTGAGTTTATTCAGAAGATGTAATTTTCCAATCCTGCAGAATCCAACAAGGTGACTGTCAGCATGGGATTTTCCCAAGAGTACGAGATACTTTGACAAAGATTACCAATGTGGGACAATGTTAACCATCTTCATTGTTATAATGTGCAGAGTAATAAAATATTTTGAGATAGTAAGAACTGCAAATGCTGGAGTCAGAGATATCACAATGTGGAGCTGAAGGAACAGAGCAGGCCAGGCAGCATCGGAGGAGCAGGAAAGTTGGTGTTTTGGGTCATGAAGTATTTTGTATTGTTGCATGCGAGAATCACTTTTATTTACAGAAACTTACATCCAAGTAGATTACAGCTGTCAGCTACATTTATGTGAAAAATTTCACAGCAACTTATTATTTTAATTTGAATTATCAGTAAGATTCTAGAAATGAAAGGCATAAGGTAATGAGGATATGTCAAAATGTAACAAAACAGCAAAAAAGTGAAAACATGCTTAGTAACAATTAGAGATAGTAGGAACTGCAGATGCTGGAGAATCTGGGATAACAAGGTGTAGAGCTGGATGAACGCAGCAGGCCAAGCAGAATCATAGGAGCAGGAAGGCTGATGTTTCCGGCCTAGACCCTTTATCAGAAATGGGGGAGGGGAAGAAGGTTCTGAAATAAATAGGGAGAGAGGGGGAGGCGGATAGAAGATGGATAGAGGAGAAGATAGGTGGAGAGGAAACAGACAGGTCAAAAAGGCAGGGATGGAGCCAGTAAAGGTGAGTGTAGGTGGGGAGGTAGTGAGGACATAGGTCAGTCCAGGGAGGATGGACAGGTCAAGGGGGTGGGATGAGGCTAGTAGGTAGGAGAAGCAAAAGATGAATTGGAAATTGAAACTCAATTTATTTTTTTGAGTACAGCTGTATTTCAAAGAAGCATTTCTTTTTATTAGGCAAAATAACTTTTCTGTAGCTCTCTCCATGTCTCTTCAGTCAGTTCATCATTCACTGGGTCAATAACAAAGGATTCTTTGGAAGCAAGCATTGCGGAGTACCTTATTTTACTCATGGGACAAGATAATGGAAACTGGGTTACAGATTCAGTTAACTAGTTGGACAGATTCGTGAGGTATGGGTTACTCAATTGGTTAAATTCACAGCCATGAAAATAATTTCATGGTCCATCATCGTTGTTGAGGGGCAATAAAGTGAACTGCTTCCTGACTGTTATTCTGACTGATGTATCTAATTAGTATATTTGTGCAGAGTATGCTTTAGACCTCCTGGCATTAATTGTGTATTTTAGTCAGTTGTGATTTCACATTCCTTCTGTTTCTTCTGTTAGTCCTTGAAATATCAGTACACAAATGAGATTCCAGTAGCTTCAGGCTTTATTAAGATAATTTTTCTTTGTTTCCTTGCTTTGTTATGTAATTTAAATGCCAGTAAATAAATTTGAGGCATATCCAAAATCAACTATATCATAAAGTTTATATTAGTGTAATCATCTACAGGTATTTACACTTATTGATGTTACCAGTGCCCTGGCCTAAATTTTACATTGCTGTCATATCCCTGTGTAAGTGTCAGGCACAAGCCTGTGCCCACTTCCCCAGGCTCACTCTGCAGCTATTCAAAGGTAGCTGGGCCCTGACTTGTCTTGAGGCAGCATGTCCACCTTCAAGAGCTACCATTCAATCAAATGGCTGGTAGATGACCGGTTTATACAATGCCACAGGGAGCAGTGACCTGAGGCAGCCCCAGCTCTGATGGACAAAGGTGATTCCAGGATCTCACTGAGGCCAGGCTAGCACACCCTAGAGAGGGAGTCAAGGAGGCATGGACAGGACACTAGGGGTGGGAGTCACTTCCAAGATCCAGGGAATAAAACTTAGGACTGAACTTTTCTACTCACTGTATGATGTGCGCAGTGGAAAAATTAGATTGTTGATATAGAGAAAAATACGCCTGATTTTCTGCTTTAGGTTCCAATGTCTGGATTGTGAATCTCTCTTATGAGCTGTGAGGGGTCTACTTGCAGGCATTAGCATCTCATTATTACCTAACCTTGCCACATTTATATGCAGGTTACTATTTTCCAAGGGATTTGAGAGAAATTAGATAGCACTAATTCCCAATTTGAAATTTAGAGCAGGCACTTGGCACTGCAGCTCACTGGTGTTTTCTCCCAGGATCCACCTTGACCATTATCCCCCAACATGTAAGGGCATTCTTCATAGTTAGCAAGTGGCTTCACCTCTGCTCACACAGATTGCCATTGACAAAACACCAGCATCACGATATCATCATGGCACATCTCAGACTGAAAACAAGAAGCTTACAGAAGATTTACAAACATCTTGGGCTTAGACAAATCGTGTTCTCACCCATGTGACACAAAAGTAAGAATATTACTGGAGGAAAAGGCATCTCTGTTGCAGAAATGGTCAGGACTCTAACACGGCTATGAATAATTAGTTGAAGAACACTCTCTGCTACATTGCAGACTAATCATCCAGTCCTTCAAAACGAAAACCTGGAGTTTGCAACGTGTATCCCTCAGTGGCCATTCCCAATATGTATTTCAGGCCTGAACAGATTATGGAGCCCAGACTACTGCATGACATAAGCATCATATGTGGCTGCCCAGGATTCTTGTATTTATCTACATAAAGATCTTTATGTGATTGCACAGCAACTGCATATTGATGGAGGGATCACATTTACAATTGATGACTACTCCTAGTTATTCAATGTGTGTGCAAACAATGACGCCTCTTACCTGTAGGAACCCAGCTCGATCCACCCAGCCATGTATCGATACCTTCTTCCTGGCATAATCACAAGAAAAGTTAATATAATTGTCAAATCTGAGTATTTGTGGGCTGGTAGATTCTGATTATATCTGTAGTGGAGGCAGATGTATAGAGGGTGGTGATTCCTGTGAAGGTTGCTGGTAACAGTTTACCTGCTGAACCTGGCCATCAATCAACTAAGAAATGGCAGATGTCTGACACCACCTGCTGTGACAACCTGAGTCCTTGAGACACTAGTGCTCTATAGTCCCTGTTTGGTGTGCAGTGCCAAATACCTGGATAAATCAGCTGGCTATAAATGTAAAATTTTCATCGAAATCTTACATTCTCTGCCCTAACTAGACAATAACAGCAAATGTTGGAAAGTAGCTAACAATACAAGCAATTGACGAGAGACCAAGTACATACAGAATGAATTGAAATTAGTTCTTTGAAGGCTTAAGCCTTTGAGTAGTAACTACTGTTACAGCCTCACTGAGTTATCAGATCCCAGCACTTCTTGCCAATTAACCTTCTGCATCATTAAATTGTTGCTGAAAACCAAAAAAATAAATTGGTTATCATTTCTTACTTCCATCCTTAAAATTCCTGGTAGATAAAATATTAATTTGAGCCAGACTGCTGGTGATGGTCATATACGCTGTGATTTTGTGGATATTATATAATTTAACTTGAATGCTGCATAAACCTGAGCACCAGGAGACAAAATTATTTTCATATATTAATGATCTGACATGAAGATTTTCAATAAAATTTAACAGAAAGGTTACACTGTTCTGGACACCCTTACAAAGTCAATGGAGAAAGATTTTCTGTTTGTGAAATAATAAATGTGAGTATGTGTTTGCAATTTTACTGCAAGTAATGAACAGAGAAATTCATTCTCATCATATACAACAATCGAACAGACTTTGAAATCATTTGAGATATTTCAATGTAAACATTGTCCAATAAAAAGTCTTGGTATTGAGATTGAACCTAGCTGTAATAATTTCATTCTAGCAGGGGTATTGGAGTTCCACTTACTTTCAGCACCTCCTCTTCTGCAATTGTATGATCTGCCAAGTATCCACTCAGGCTCTCCCTCAGCCTAAATTTCTTCAGTGCTCTCTTCTCCTGCAAGGAAGGATAAACTGTTGGGAAAGAAAAGGGGATGACAGTTAATGTGCTCACCTGAAGGATGAAGTGCATTCAATGAGGTTAAGAGTGACTGACAATGATGGGTGTCAAGATAAAGATGCGACAGAGTGCAAAGTGAGGGAAGAATAGGTACATCTCCAAGGTGAATATGAGAAATGATGTGACGGAAGAGGCTTGAGAAGGTAGGTGAGAGAGTAGGTTGCTGTGCAGTGAAGGATATCGGTGAATATGTCACTATACTCACCTTTCCTGACCTGCTCAGGTGATTAAACTGTAACTTATACTTATCCAGGAAAATGGCTGTAATCTTCTCTTGCTGGTCTCCTTGCAATCTCCATTCATGCATTCTATGATCTGGTATATATAGCAAAATCCTAAGCATTCTGTATTCTACTGGCATCTTCTAACATTTCTTTGGTAGAACTCACAACATTTCGTCTTGGTATTATTCCATGTTACTGATACCAAATGTGTTAGGATGCCACATGAAGTCTGCTAAAGTTAGGCTCAGTATTGATGAACAGAATATTTTTGTTATATCATGGTTAACAACTAGTTACATTGCATCTGAGATACATGAGAGCCTCAGGTCAGACCTCAGGTTATACCTAAGAGTAAAAATACATTACTGCCACTGAAACATTCTGGTACACAACTTAGAGACAACTGAACAATAACTGAACAACTGGAACACTAGTTAGCTCTTCCCAGAAACAGAACCTTATATGCTAGTGGACAGGATTTATTGTATGATGTCTGTTAGACCCTTTCAGGCATTAACTGTCTTCTACTAATTATCCCAGAGACAGGTTCCTCCTCCCACTGCTCAGGAAGAATCTCTCTTTGTCTCTTTGCAGCCTCTAACAGCATATACTGGAAGGTATCAAAGAAACAAGGCATAGCCTTTGTCAGTCTACATTCCATTCTGTCACTCAATTCTCCCTTCTTCCCAATTCCATGTTAATGGAAATTGCATCTTTAGATTGCTGCTATTATATACGGTGGGAATCAAGAAAGACAGATCAATGTCATGCTCAATGTTGCTGAAACACAGAAGTAAAATGATAATGATGTAGTTAAGTTGATAAGTTACTGACAGATGAAATTAACTTAGTTTCATATTTCCTGTGTGATGTCAGAACCCCTGTCAATCTAACCCCTTTGTAACAAACTCAAAACAGGAGCTTATGTCTAAAAGCTGGTATTTAATGAGAATTTGTGTAGAATCCGTGTACTGCAATGGCTGAGCTAACACTTCAGCAATAGATAAATAATCAGTTATTGTTATAGTCATTTATTAAATGATTATATTGCACCTGAAGGCATTGAGCAAATAAACTGGATTCTGATTCTATCAGTCTATTTTATTTTGCCATAAATCATGGCACTGAAGCCAGCAGGCCTATCATCCCGAAACTGAAATAAAATTCCTTTGAAAAGAACTTTTATTGTCCTTTATAATTACTGCTAACTTCATCCTACTTTAATTCACTTCAGTTTAAAATATAGCAACAAAATGCCCTTAGCTTAGGCAAGTAAATAATTAATTAGCGTAGTCCACAAGGAACCATTGACATCTCTCTCTAATAGAGAGAAACAATTGGTTGCTTTGCTTGAAGGCACCACTGTGCATCAAACATGGGCAGAAAATCCCAAGTCTACTTCAGCTAGAATGGGAATTGAACCCATGCTGTTAGTATGAGCTTGAATCATATTTAGCTAACTGTTTTCCTGCTCTGAGTTAGACAGAGGCAAAGGAAATTATCCAGTATTTTTGATCTTGACATTTATAGTCTTCTTGAAAAGCACTGGTGTGAATGTCACAAATACATGATGAAAGAGATTTGGTATTACAAGCTGATCCTATCACTCAGAGTCAAATCTGTTCTTCATCTTGTAACTGCGTTAAAGCAGAATGCAATTTCTACCTGCCCTTCAGCTACCATCAAAACCCTGACCCCTTTTCCCAGCTTGAGATTTGCCACTGTGATGTCATAAGATTTGGTGAAATGCCTTGATTTAGGAGAAGACTCCCAAAGGCATAAAAGATGCAGCTTTGCAGGCATCATCAGAGAGCATGGTTTACACATGTAGGTGAGTGCAGGCAAGATTGGACAGAGAAGATGCTTCTGTGAGGTTCTCTCCATCCATTGCATCAGTTTGGGAATTACTGCGGTTATATCTAGTCTATTGCCACCTTTTACAAGGTGGGCCCAATGATTGTTGGAAACTCGACATGCAGGAGGGAAGATGAACTGTTTTACTCGGCTACCCACCTACTTGGATGGAAAAGGTATCTAAATGTTGTGCCAGCAAACTACAAATGAACAGATTTAGGGTAAGTAGGTTTCAGTAGGCTGCATCATTAATTCAGGCATTATCGGTGCATAACATAACAGTTCTGAAATAGTTAAGGTTGGAGACGGTGTTAGGTTCTATTCAATCTGATGGTAGCACACAGATCTATCAGCTGATTCACCTGTTTGTGCAAAATTACAATGATCTGTACTCAACCCTTGGAAGCCAGACCACCACAGTTTCAAGACACAGTCAAAACAAAAACCCAGCACAAAAATCCAGGATCCTGCAAAGGAAAGTATATTTGTTTCCACTGAGCAACCATGTCCCATTATGGAAACTGATGAAGTGACAGGTCCCTCAGAAGTTATTATGGGGCAACTGCCTAATTCAGCACGGGATATGTCTCTGCGCAAGATATTTTGGAGATTATGAGTCTTCCAGTTAAGGTAATTGAGCAATCACCTAGATTAGTAAAAGCAATATCCTCCTTGAAAAACATTCAAGGGATAAAAGTCCTGCAATAGAGACACAGCTTATAGACCGTGTAAGGTCAGGATTAAAGTCAGCAATCCTGAAGCCAAAACCTACCAATCTTCTAACTCTGAAGAGCATGTGATGTGGAAGAATTGTGAAAGCTCCAGACTGCCTGAATTTGTGAAATCAGATCCTTAACGAAAGGTGCGTAATGGTAAAAGTAACTATTTACATGAATGAACAAACGTTAACAATAGGAAGAGGGAAAGCTTCAATGAGTTCTTATATAAGGCAATGGTTCTGAAAGGGTTAATATTGGAGACATTAAACTCCACAGTCCTACCGTCTTTGGTAGAGAAATTGGGGGAATAGGTCTTGATCTCTAAGGGGATAGATGTGTCACATATGTCTTTCATTGAATAAGTAACAACTAACCAGCTAATGAAACTGGTACCTGAATACTATCAGAAGGGAGGCAATGGCCTAGTGGTATTATTGCTGGACTATTAATCCAGAGGCTGAGATAACATTGAGTTCGAATCCTGCTATGGCAGATGATGGACTTTGAATTCAATTTTTTAAAAAATCTGAAATAAAGAATCTCGTGATAACCATGAATCTGTTGCCAATTGTTGGAAAAACCCACCTGGCTCACTAATGTCCCTAAAGGAACGGAAACTGCCGTTCTTACCTGGTCTGGCCTACATGTGACTCCAGACACACAACAATGTGGTTGACTTTCAACTGCCCTCTGGGCAGTTAGGGATGGGCAATAATTGCTGCCTAAAAGTGACACTTTCATCCTATGAATAAATAAAGAAATAAAAAAAAGTCTGCAGATATTAAGACAAGACCCTCTTCTTGTTAAGACTGATGATTGTTCCTCTATAACTGTATTCCGAAAAGATTCTTATGACAAAATCATAGCATCCCTACAGTGTGGAAGCGGCCCACTGAATCCAGACTAACCCTCCAAAGAGCATCCCACTCAGACCCACCCTACGTAACCCACCTAACCTGCACATCATCGGACTGCGGGAGAAAACTGGAGCACTCAGATGAAACCCACACAGGCACAGGAGAAAGTGCAAACTCCACACAGACAATGACCCAAGGGTGGAATCAAACCCAGGTCCCTGGTGCTGTGAGGCAGCAGTGCTAACCACCATGTCACTATGCCACCATGCTATCCAAAGTAATAGAAAGAAGAATGGTGGTAGCATGCTTTTACTTTTCTACCACAATTATCTCACTCAAATTTGGGAAGGTTGCGAAGGAAAATTATTTCCTCAGTCTTCTAACACTGTAGATCAGATTACTTGCCTTCCTCTGCTTCCTTACACATTAGTGGCCAGAATTGAATGCAAAATTCAAAATATACCTTCAACAGAGCCCAGGAGAAACTTAAGTTCTATGGTCGTATGTCGTTCCTGAATAATGTACTGTCGCTGAGGTCAAGGGAAATACAGTACTTGTTTCAGTCTTCAAACAGCAGCAGTCCCCAGTTAAAGGCAGTGAGACATCTTGAGAAATAAGGTCAAAAATATCTTGTGGAGCAAGAGCCACTACAATATGGAAATAGTCAGCACCAGGAAGGACTTGAAGATTTTCAGATACCTGTGGATGAAGTTAAGGCCAGAGGATGTAGAATGGAGCTGGAATCCATATCAGAGGGGCATTCAGTGGAGATGACCGAAATTGTCAGTGGCAACCTCAAGAATTCCTTTATAAAAGTAGCAAGAACAGACTAGGGATTAAAGCAGAAAGTATGGACAAGGATAGAGCAGCAAAAATGAAAAAATAGGAACTGCCAACCTGAGACAGAGTATTAAGAACAAAGTGGGAGAGTCAGCCATGAGGTGGACACAAGGGCAAGGCAAAAGAACATGGACAGGTTAAATGAGTAAGCGATAACGTAACATTGAATAATTTCTGATAATATTCACTTTGTTTGAAAGAATAGGCAAGCATGTTTTTTTTTCTTTTAAATAATGAGGAACTTTCTGAAGTTTATACAGAGCAGACAGATTTGAGTTGTCCCTATACAAAAACACAGCGAATTGACAAGCAGGTAAAGCAAGTAGTTAGGAATGCAAATAGCACATTTGTCTTTACTAAAAGGAGCAAAAATAGAAGTTGCTGGAAAAGCTCAGCAGGTCTGGCAGCATCTGTGAAGAGAAAATCAGAGTTAACAATTCATGTCCAGTGACCCTTCCTCAGGATGGACCCGAAACATTAACTCTGATTTTTTTCTTCACAGATGCTGCCAGACCTGCTGAGCTTTCCAGCAACTTCTGTTTTTGTTCCTGATTTACAGCATCTGCAGTCCTTTCATATTTTATTAAAAGGAGGCTGGAAAACAAGAGGAAGGAGATCTGGCTGCAATCAGGCATGGCTGTGGTGAGAACACATCTGGAGTACTATGCACAGTTTTGGTCTCCTTTTCTAGGGAAAGATGTGTTTTCCTTAAATGCAGTGCTGTAGAGGTTTACTTATTTGATTCCTGGGATATGAGGATTGTCCTATAATGGAATTTTGAGTAAATTGGAGATACAGTGTCTTGAATTTTGAAGAATGAGAGGTAATCTAACTGAAATTTAGAAGGCTTTGTGGGAATCGCTCAGGATTAGTGCTGAGAGGAAGTTGCCCCATCTGGAGAATCTCAAACCAAGGGTATAGATGTAGGATAAGGAGTCAACCATTTAAGATAGATTTGAAGAGAAATTTCTTCACTTAAAGTGTGAATGTTTGAAATTCTCTATTTCAAAAAGCTGTAGGTGCTCAGCCATTAAGTATATTCAAGGTTGATTTAGATTTTGGAATCAAGGGTAATCAAGAGATATGGGATTAGGGTAGAAAGTGGATCAGCCATCATCTTATTGAATGGTGGAGTAAGCTTGAGCAACCATATGTACCACTACTACACATTGCAGGAAGAATTTTGATGTTCTCTCAAAGACTACCATTGTATGTCAAAAACTCTTGACAATGTAGATCCAATGCCATTCAGACAGTGTTTATTTGTCTCCCACATTCTTTTCCAATGAGTGCTTGCTCTAAAAATTCTCAAGTACCATAGATAATTTCTGGCTGGGGTTGTCAGCATCTACACTGTCCTAGAGGGCTCTTGCTCCTTATTTCTAAGTAGGGTTCTTCAACACCGTCAAAATTCCAACATACAGAATGGTTGTTATCACCCCATTGTATGGGTCAAAACCATGGGTTCTGCCCAGAAAACAAATGTGACTGCTGGAGTGCTTGCATCAGTTCTATCTTCAGTGCATTACAAACATCAGATAGCAGGGCGACATCACAAACCATTAGGTCCCAGCATTGAATGCACTCTTAGAAAGCTAATTGTGCTGGACAGGATGTTACCTATGTAGGATTTCAGAATGACAAAAGCAGTGTTTCATCGTGAACCATGCTCCAGCAAACAAGGTCAACTTGCTTCTCACAAATGTTTCAAAGATCAGCTGAAAAGACAGCATTCACTTTCTGACATTACACAATGGTTGTCCGAAGACAGAAAGTTGCCAACAGAGACAACTAACGTACAATAGCAGGAAAACCAGCTAGAAGTTCAAAACGAACAGAAGTGAAGTTGCTGAAGTAAGGTGTCCATTTCTTCCAGAGCCTTTCCAACAGAATGTTCCTGAGCTGCAGCTTCTCAAGAGCCTGTAAAACAGAAATTAGTCTCTCCAGTCATCAATGATCATGCCAACTGCTGAAAAGAGAAGATTTCCCATGATGCTTGCCTGCAAAGACCCAGACATTATAATTTGGATTAAGTCTTTTTTGTAGCTCTATGTACTGATGTTTGCTCTCAGAATTTGGAAAGACATACAAGGTGTTTTGCTTTGAGGTTAACCTTGGAATTTACAGTTAGAGTTGTGTAGTCTTGTGTGCTTCAACTATGGCAAATGATCATCTGTTCAGGTAATAGAAATTGGAGTCTTGACAGTGTAAAAATCCTCCTGAGGCAGCACTACACCGATGAACTACAAATCCATTAACACATTTTGATCATTAGATTTATTCATATGCTGTTAATGATGTCAGTCTTGTTTCAGTGGTAGCACTCTTGTTTGAACCCTTTGTGGTTAAGCGGTTTATCAGCCTCATTGTGTACAAATTGGCTGCCATAGTTCCCTTTGTCACAATAGTAATGACACTTAAAGGTGCATTATTGGCTCTTAGGAAGTCTGTGATGTACTGATGCCATCAATAGTGCTGTGAATAAGTAATTTTTTTTGGCTTGTTGACTAAGTATACATTATGATCATTTGGAAAGGGAGACAGAAAGAATCAAAATAAAACCTAAGCAAGTACCACAAATCTGTCATAGATAACAAAGCATATATAAAAATTACAGCTTTCACAGACACTTTATCCTCAGTCATCCACCTGACCATCGCTCATTTTGGTTAATATTTTACAATGATAATCAAATCACTCAAGTTGATAAGATTATGAAGACAATTCAAAGCATGTCTCCAAAAACAGATACTTTTATTTTGCACTGACAAGCTACAGATATTTACCAACTATACCTGTAATAAAAGATAACAGTGATACGACATCCACCAATAGGGAATGACAGAGTACATCCTTTGAAAATGCAAAACGATCTCAATTTGTATTGTAGCTGAAACGGAAGAGTTTTCAGACTGTGTCAATTTTATTTTGCTTTTACTATAATGTTCAATTTCTCACAGGTTCCAGGGTAGTATTGCAGAAGCTGACTCCAGGGTCAAAGAAGTTGCTATACTGCAAGACTTATAATTTGAGTGCATCTACGGAGGAACATAAGTGTCTACTTAAATCTCTTGTGCCTGGTTTCAGTTATTTCCTAATGTGTCCCTGACACAGATACAGGTAATGACCTCCTGAGCTATAAACTTCTTCTTAGGCAGACCTTCAAGACTGAGGATGTCGTGCTTGCAATTTGGTTTTCTGGGTTCTGAAATGTCTATCAATCTAATACAAAATCTGCAGACTCTGAAAATATGGGGAGGGTGATGAAGTTCTTAGCAAAAATTTGCAGCTCAGATTGTGGATGTAGTTGTTCGTTAGCTCACCGAACCAATTATTCCATGGTGTGCAGATGTTTCGTTACCATTCTAGGCACAATAATCAGTGCGACCTCTACTCGAAGCGTTGGTGTTCTGCTATGTTCTGAATTTATATGATCCCCTGGTGTGATGGTCAAGTAAGACCACATAAGAACATGATTGCACACAAACCTATATCAACACTACATCAAATGTTATCAAAGACTAAAGATCCCATACCAACATTAAACAGGACTAACGTGATATACAGAATCCCATGCAGCGAGTGCAATAAACATTACATTGGACAAATGGGGAGGAAACTGACGACCAGGATACATGAACACTGGCTGGCAGTAAAAAGACATGACCAATATTCACTTGTCTCGATACACACAGTCAATGACGGCCATCAATTCGACTGGGACAAAGTGATTATACTGGGACAAGCAAACAACAGACATGCAAGGGAATTTCTGGAAGTCTGGCTCTCAACACAGGGCTCCATTAACAAACACATAGAAATAGACTCTGTATACATACCGCTGCTAAAAAGCAGAACAGGAAGTGACAAAACCCATTGTCCTCCTGTGAGTTTCTTAATATAATTAGCAAAGCAGGAATCTGAGTCAGACACATAATCAGCATGTCCTGCTGAGCAGAACTGGCTTTGATGATTAGCAGCCTAATGCTGGGGAAGTTGGCTTGGGATAAAGACACTGCTACTGGACCACATTTCTTAGAGTCATAGGGTCATAGAGTCATACAGTGCGGAAACAGACCCTTTGGTCCAACCAGTCCATGCTGAACATAATCCCAAACTAAACTAGTCCCACCTGCCTGCTGCTAGCCCATATCCCTCCAAAACTTTCTTATTCATGTAGTTATCTATATGTCTTTTAAACGCTGTGATTGTGCCCACATCCACCACTTTCTCAGGGCATTCATTCAAGGATCTTCCAAAGGCACATTAGTTGGAACTTCTCAAGTGCTTTGAAGAGCTTGCTGTAGTGCACCTGTATCTCTGAAGTATGGTGGAGAACAGTGATGACAACAGCTCAGGAAACCATGACCATAATCGTAGGTTTGAAATTGTGGTCTTCAAACGTTCTCTTCTTGAGTCAGCCAAAGACTGAGCTAGCACATTGGAGGCAATGATGAATTTCTTTGTCCATGTCAGACTTCATCGAGACAAAGTTCCCAAGATGGTTTATATTTTTAAAGATCTTGGCATTTATCTTA
This sequence comes from Rhincodon typus, assembly GCF_021869965.1. Lineage (NCBI taxonomy): Eukaryota > Metazoa > Chordata > Chondrichthyes > Orectolobiformes > Rhincodontidae > Rhincodon > Rhincodon typus. The sequence continues at coordinate 63,387,995 of NC_063333.1, read as the reverse complement.
ATTATTAAGGGAGGTATTATATTTGGTATAAGTCGGAAAGAGGACCTTATTTTTCTGGGTGTTTAGTGAAAGGTCCAAATTCTCACATGCTTCACAGAAGGAGATGGCAATGACCTGGTGCTCAGTTTCTGACTGAGCGCACATACGAACATCATCTACATAGTGCAACTCAATGACCGAGGTTAGCTGATTTTTTGTTTTGGATTGAAGTAGGTGTTCAGTTGTTGGGTTTCCCTCCTGTCCTGTAAATACTCCATTCTTATGGAGAATTTGCTGTGGTGAAGTACACTGTTACAGCGAGCAAGTTATAGACGAGGTTTGGTGCAATGATGCAGTCTTGTTTGCCCCCAGTCTTTGTTACAATATTGTCCCTGCTGGTTCTCAGCTGGAACACAACTCTTATGTCATCTGAAGTTGGTAGAAGATGGTGACAAATGTCTGAGGGCAACCAAGTTGAGGACAACCTTGCATAAGTCTTCCCATCTATGTTCACAAGGGATGCAGTATTATATCCCTTCCACTTCCCACCACCCACCAAGATGAAGAAAACAAAACTCGTGAATTGCCTGAGCTTTCTTTTTCTATCCCTGAATAATAATGTGGCCACTGACAATTACGAGAAATTTAGTTAGAAGGCAATCATATTTCCAATGGTCAGAAAAGATTGGAGGGTTTGAGCTATAGGGAGAGGCTGAATAGACTGGGGCTTTTTTCCCTGAAGTATCAGAGGGTGAGGAGTGATCTGAGAGGGGTTTAAAAAATCATGAGGGGCATGGATAGAGTGAATAGTGAAGATTTTTTCCGCAGGGTAGGGGTGGCAAAACTAGAGGGTGTAGGTTTAAGGTGAGAGGAGAAATTTGTAAGAGGGATCTAAGAGACAATGTTTTCACACAGAGAGTGGTGCATGTGTGGAACGAGCTGCTGGAGGAAGTGGTAGAGGCTGGTACAATTACAACATTTCAAAGGCATCTGGATGGATATGAATAGGAAGGATTTAGAGGGAAATGGGCAAAAGGCTGGCAAATGGGATTAGATTAATTTAGGATATCTGGTTGAAATGGATGAGTTGGACCAAAGGGTCTGTTACCGTGCTATACAACTCTATGACTGTATGATATGTTTATTTAAATTAAATATTCTTGCTACAGCAGCATTTGTGCTGAACTGTGTCACTAAATTCCAAATTTTAAACTTCTATAGATCTAGATATCTTCTTTACACTTGTGAGCACTTTTTCAAAATTCTTTCATCCGATGTGGGTTTGGGTGATGAGACTAGTATTTATTGTCCCTGACTAACTGCCCTTGAAAAGATAGTTGTAATGAT
>NC_063333.1:63371295-63376669 GCF_021869965.1 Rhincodon typus | reverse complement strand
TAGGCCTGAAACGTCAGCCTTTCTGCTCCTATGATGCTGCTTAGCCTGCTGTGTTCATCCAGCTCTGCACCTTGTTGTCTCGGATTCTCCAGCATCTGCAGTTCCTACTATCTCTGATCCAGCAACAACAACCATCTTCCTATGAGCCATGTATGACTCCAACCAGTGGAAGGATTGCCCCCTGATGCCCATTGATTCCAGTTTTATTATTTAGTAATTGATAAAATTGCTCTTTGTTAACTCAAAAAAATTAGTTAAATTGACTTCTATTAAAACATATGTTAATTCAGGTCTGGCAGTAAAGTAACCACAGAGAAGGGATTTGGTTTCAAATTAACCTTATGACCAACTGAGCAGGTGGTTGAATAAATAGCCAACACATTCTTCCTCACCTGGAAGATTAATGATTTAGGAAATACCATCTGGTCCTCTAACAAATTGGGGAACCTTACCCAGGGTATAACAGAAGCTTTCAATTCCAGATTTTTCATATTAAATTTTATTATATTATTTTAAATTCCACCAGCTGCCACAGTAGGATTTGAACCCATTTTCCTCAAGCTCATTAGCTTGGATTCCTATTTTTCTAGTACACTGACATTGCTATATGCCTGGGGAGTAGAAGATTGAAGTATCTCTCTGCAGGATCTGAAGATTGCCTCTCAGGATGATCTCAAACAACTTCGGTTCTTGCGGCATTAGACTATAACCACCTCAACAACAATGGTGGTTGTGTGGGCTGATTGGTTGAAAGGGAATAGCAAGGGCACTAATAGATTTGAAGTGATGGGTGTATTATTGCCATCATTTGAGAGAAGTCAACAATTCTGTGTGGCATGTAACCACTTCCAGTCCCATTAGGCAACATCACAGCAATCCTCATAATCTGCTTGAGTACAGACTGATTGACTGTCCTGTAGACCCCTTTATGCAGTCATATCTGCAAATATGATGCAGCTACCTGAGTCTGCATGACTGCAAACACAATTCTCATGACCTCAAGACAGGGAGTCAACCCTAGTTCAGTATGGAATGGTGAGGGTGGTAAACAGGAGCAGTAGCAGGCAACCTAGAAATCAGGTACTAACCAGCATGTCATAAGCACAGCTAAGTGATCCAGCAACTAATAGATCAGGCTAAAGCTCAGCAGTCCTGTCACATCCTATCATGAATGGTAATGGACATTAAACAACTAACCAGAAGACACCAAAAATGCCACCATCCTCAAGCATGATGGAGACAAACATGTCAGCGCAAAAGACATCTTCAGCAAGAAGTACTATGTGAATAACCAATCCCGGCTTCCTTGTGGGGTCCCCACCATCATAGAAACCAGACTTTAGAAATTGAATTCACTCCATGAGATTTTGAGAAACTGCTGTAACACTGGTTACAGCAAATGGTGTAAGCCCTGACAGCATCCGAGCTGTATACTAATAATTTGTGCTCCACAATTAGATGAGCCTTTAGCCAACTTGTTCTGGTAAAGCTCCAACACTCAGGCCTAATGGAAAATATAGACAATTCATCCACCAAGCAATATTAGAGAAAAGTACCTTGTCTGTCTTGTACAAAAAGGACAAAATAAAATTTGGTAATTCCTACTCTAGTATTCCGCTTTCAACACATTAGCAAAGTGCCAGAGGATGTTTTTGTCAGTGCTTTCAAATAGTCAAGCTTGGACTCATAAATAACAAGTGACATTTGCACCACAGAATTATCAGACAGTGGACACTTCCAACAAGACAGAGTATGCCCACTTCTCTTTGATACTTAACTGTATCAACATCACTAAGGTCTTCTACAATCTACATCCTGGCAGAGAGGTACCATTGACCAGAAACAAGGGACACAAGTACCAATCTACTTAGCAAATACATAAGTACTGCATAGTCAAAAATGATCTTTCTGTAACGATAACAAAACAGTATCATTTTCCACTAAATAATCTCTTGAAATGTGTTTAGTGACTAAAACAGCCTACTTGAATGAAGAATGACTACCATTGTTTACATAAAGGTGAGAATCAAGCCATTACTCTGGTACATAAATATATTCTGCAAGCAGACTTCAAGCATTGATTAAATAATCCCTGTTGTACAATATGTGCCTTTTCTTGGCCAAGGGTTCTAAATTCAAAAAATACATCAAAGACCTATCGAAAGATAATAAGCAATTAGAATTAGTTACAGTCAGAAATAGTAACAGACAACCAGTTTTGATCAAATAACATTAGAACTTCAGCATCATTGATTCAGCATTATCGTGTCCCATTCATTTATTGTCCACAAAAGCAAATGTAAACTAAATAAACAAAATCACAAGTGTCATTGTAATGGAAAAGTATCACTCACCTAATGGCAATTAAATAATATAATCCCTTTACTTTAGTGGCTCTAGAATATTTCTCCCACTCTGATTTATCTCTCATTCTTCTCCTGAATCTGTAACTAAACACCCTCACTTGACTAGCCTGAATGATAATCCTTCATGCGAGAGTTTAGAATGCAGTGACTGGCCTTCCACATTGGGGCATCACAACCAACACCAATCTTGTTCATATTCAGTAACTTCCAGCTACAATCACTAAATAGTGATCTAGACTGTGAATCTTGGATGATTTTTCTCCCGGTCTAACCAATTAAACCATGCCTTTGCTTAACTCTGCAGGGTAACTTCACACACACACAACCCTATCCTGCTGCACATCAAGCATTATACATCTTAATTTAACTTGTTATAGATTTGAATTGCTTTCCACAGAGACAAATGAAGGGAAATCTGATTATTAAAACATCAAGGACACCCTGACTGTGAACACCTGCAGACTGTTAGCAAAACCTTCAGTGCTCATTATCATTTTCATTAGTGAGATCGCACAGTTATCACCAAACATAGAGTAGAGCTTGTTACAATAATTTTGTTGTAGTTTTAACCTGATCGGCAGCAACAGCACTGATAACAACCAATTACAATTCAAATGCAGTTTTAACAGTCGTGCATTAGATTTTAGGTGCAGAAGTAGGCCATTAAGCCAATTGAGTCTGGTGCACTATTAGTGAGATGATGGCTGATCTGATAATCCTGAACTCCACTTTACTGCCTTTTCCATAAGAACCTTGATTCACTTACTGTTTAAAAATCTGTCTATCCCAGCCTTGAATATACTTAGTGACCCAACCTCAACAGCCCTTTGTGGTAAGTATTCCACAAATACCCTCTGAACAAAGAAATTCCTCCTCATCTCTGTTAAACATGCAACCCCTTATTCTGAGATTATGCCCTCTGGTCTTAGACACTCCTACAAGCGGAAGCAACCTTTCCACATCTATTCTGTCAAGTTCCCTAAGAATCTCATATGTTTCAAAGAGGTCACCTCTCATTCTTTTAAACTCCCAATTATCACAGGCCCAACCTACTCAATCTCTCCTCAACAAACAATCCCTTAATACCTGGTATCAGTCTAGACAACCTTCTCTGGACTGCCTCCAATACCAGCATATTTTTCCTTAGATAAGGGTCCCAAAACCATTCACAGTATTCCAGTTGTGGTCTTGCTGGTGCTTTATACAGTTTTAGCAAAGCCTTCCTACTTTTATACTCCATTCCCTTTTGAATAAAGGTCAACATTACATTTGCCTTCCCGAACAGTTGTTTGAGCTTAGATGGTAGCTTTTAATGTTTCTTGGATGCGGATTTCCAAATCCTTCTGCTCTGCAGCTTTCAATTTAAACAATATACAGCTCCTCTATTCATCCTGCACAAGTGTATAACCTCATATTTTCCCACAATACATTCCATCTGCCAAGTTTTTGCCCAACCACTTAACTTGTCTATATCCTTCCACAGATTCTTTGTCTCATAAAAACAGAAATTGCTGGAGAAGCTCAGCAGTTCAGGCAGCATCTGTGGAGAGAAAGCAGTGTCAACATTTCAGGTGCAGTGATCCTTCTTCAGAACCTAAAACATGAACTCTAGTTGCTTTCCACAGATGCTGCCAGTCCTGTTGACTTTCTCTCACAATTTCTGTTTTAGTTTCAGATTTCCAACATCCGTAGTTCTTTCCTTTCTCTTTGTATTAGCCTCACCAATTGCCTTCTGACCTATCCTTGTATCATCCACAAAGTTGGCTATGGCACATTCACTTTCCTTATCTAAGTAAATAATATGTATTGTAAATAATTGTGGCACCAGCATGTGTTCCTGTGGCAAATTGCTAGTTACTAGTTTCCATCCTGTAAATACCCCCTTTCCCAAATCTTTATCTTTTTTTTTGCCAATCCTCCCTCCATGCTAGTATATTCTCTCTGATACCATGGGCTCTCTTATTACATAGGCTAATGAATGATACCTTATCAAATTTCTTCTAAAAATCCAAATATATTATATTCACTGCTTCCCCTTTATCTATCCTGCTTTTTATCTTCTCGAAGAATTATAGTACATTTGTTAAGCATGATTTCCCCTTCATGATGCCATAAGGACTCTGCTTCATCAAGTTCAAGGTCGGGGAAATAGTAATGGAGAACCAGGAAATGGCAGTAGAGTTAATAAATACATTGCATCAATTTTCACAGTAGAAAACCTAGTAGCATTCCAAAATGATTAAATACTCAAGAGGCAAAAGGAGGAGTGGAAATAAACAAAGTAATCACCATTGGCCAAAAAATGCTAAGGAAACTGATAAGACTGAAGACCGTTAGGTCCTCTGGATCTGAAAGCATGCATCCTAGGCTATTGAAGTAAGTAGGTACAGAGATAGTGATCTTCCATGAATCCTTAGAATCTGGAATAGTCATAGAGGATGGGAAAACTGCCAATGTAACATTTTTATTTAAAAAAGGAAGGAGAAAGATAAAGGATTATCAATTAACTTAATGCCTGTTATTGGAAAAATGTTAGAGTCTATTATAAAGGATGTATCAGCAGATAATTTAAAAATACATAATTTTTTTTTCTTTATTCATTCATGGGATGGGGGCATCGCTGGCTAGGCAGCATTTGTTGCCCATCCCTAATTGCCTGGATGGCAGTTAAGAGCAAACCACATTGCTGTGTGCCTGGAGTCACATGTAGGCCTGACCAGGTGAGGATGGCAGATTTCCTTCCCTGAAGGACATTAGTGAGCCAGATGGGTTTTTCTGACAATCGGCAATAGATTCATGGTTATCATTAGACTGTTAATTCCAGATATTTATTGAATTTAAATTCCACCATCTGCCATGGCAGGATTTGAACCCAGCTCCCCAGGATGTTATCTGGGTTTCTGGAATAACAGTCCAGTGATAATACCGCTAGGCCATTGCCTCTACTCCAAAGAATGTCCCACATAGAACATAGAACATAGAACATAGAACATAGAACATAGAACATA
>NC_063333.1:63361825-63371285 GCF_021869965.1 Rhincodon typus | reverse complement strand
ACATAGAACATAGAACATAGAACATAGAACATAGAACATAGAACATAACAGCACAGTACAGGCCCTTCGGCCCTCGATGTTGCGCCGACCTGTGAAACCAATCTGAAGCCCATCTAACCTACACTATTCCATTATCATCCATATGTTTATCCAATGACCATTTAAATGCCCTTAAAGTTGGTGAGTCTACTACTTTTGCAGGCAGGGCATTCCACACCCTTACTACTCTCTGAGTAAAGAACCTACCTCTGATATCTGTCCTATATCTATCACCCCTCAATTTAAAGCTATGTCCCCTCGTGCTAGCCATCACCATCCGAGGAAAAAGGCTCTCACTGTCCACCCTATCTAATCCTCTGATCATCTTATATGTCTCTATTAAGTCACGTCTTAACCTTCTTCTCCCTAACGAAAACATCCTCAAGTCCCTCAGCCTTTCCTCATAAAACCTTCCCTCCATACCAGGCAACATCCTGGTAAATCTCCTCTGCACCCTTTCCAATGCTTCCACATCCTTCCTATAATGCGGCGACTAGAACTGTACGCAATACTCCAAGTGCAGCTGCACCAGAGTTTTGTACAGCTGCAACATGACCTCATGGCTCCGAAACTCAATCCCTCTACCAATAAAACATAACACACCATACGCCTTCTTAACAACCCTGTCAACCTGGGTGGCAACTTTCAGTGATCTATGCACATGGACACCGAGATCTCTCTGCTCATCCACACTACCAAGAATCTTACCATTAGCCCAGTACTCTGTATTCCTGTTACTCCTTCCAAAGTGAATCACCTCACACTTTTCCGCATTAAACTTCATTTGCCACCTCTCAGCCCAGCTCTGCAGCTTATCTATGTCCCTCTGTAACCTGCAACATCCTTCCGCACTGTCCACAACTCCACCAACTTTGGTGTCATCCGCAAATTTACTAACCCATCCTTCTACGCCCTCATCCAGGTCATTTATAAAAATGACAAACAGCAGTGGCCCCAAAACAGATCCCCACGGTACACCACTAGTGACTGAACTCCAGGATGAACATTTCCCATCAACCACCACCCTCTGTCTTCTTACAACTAGCCAATTTCTGATCCAGACCGCTAAATCACCCTCAATCCCATACCTCCGTATTTTCTGCAATAGCCTACCGTGGGGAACCTTATCAAACGCTTTACTGAATTCCATATACACCGCATCAACCGCTTTACCCTCATCCACCTGTTTGGTCACCTTCTCAAAGAACTCAATAAGGTTTGTGAGGCACGACCTACCCTTCACGAAACCGTGTTGACTATCCCTAATCAAATTATTCCTTTCTAGATGATTATAAATCCTATCTCTTATAATCCTTTCCAACACTTTACCCACAACTGAAGTAAGGCTCACTGGTCTATAATTACCAGGGTTGTCTCTACTCCCCTTCTTGAACAAAGGGACAACATTTGCTATCCTCCAGTCTTCTGGCACTATTCCTGTAGACAATGATGACATAAAGATCAAAGCCAAAGGCTCTGAAATCTCCTCCCTAGCTTCCCAGAGAATCCTCGGATAAATCCCATCCGGCCCAGGGGACTTATCTATTTTCATACTTTCCAGAATTGCTAACACCTCCTCCTCATGAACCTCAATCCTTGACATATTCTCCTAACACTACATTTCCTCATGTCTAACCCACCTAATCGAAACATCCCTAGACACTACAGCAATTATCATGGCCAATCCACTCTGCCTGCACATCTTTGGATTGTGGGAGGAAACCAGAGCACCCGGAGGAAACTCACGCAGACACAGGGAGAATGTGCAAACTCCACACAGACAGTCGCCCGAGGGTGGAATTAAACCCAAGTCCCTTGAGCTGTGAAGCAGCAGTGCTAACCACTGAGCCAATGTGCCACAACTTGTAACCATGTCTCATTTATGGCTATAAGGTCAGACTTGATCATGTGTATTTGTGGTGTTAATTCACTTATTTGTTCCAAATATGATGCACATTCACATAAAGAGATATTAATTTTGCTTTTTTACAATGTTTTCCCATTTTTCCCAAATTTACTGTTGTATTTCTATGCTTGTAAATATTGTTCCTTCCTGTCCACTCTAGATATCGCTGTCCAAATTGCTGCCCAGTAATGTTGTCATATCTTTTTGTTTTGTAAGCTAACAGTTTTCCTCTCGCAAAGTCTCCCTCCTTCTGATTGGTTTAAAGGCCTCTCTATTGTCCTAGTTACTGAATTTGCCAGGATGCTGTTCTCAGCACGGTTCAAGTGAAGCCCATCCCATCAATCCTTCCACCCATGCCAAACTTTGAGCCACATATTTAACTCCGTGACTTTATTTAGCTTGTGCCTGTTTGCCTGTGGCTCAGTAAGTAATCCAGAGATTACCACCTTGAGGGGGTTTGATGAGCTTAGTTGGCTGAATGGCTGAGTTCAGCTGCACCAGCTGAGGTTACCATAAAGGATTCTCCTTCTCAACCTGTCCCCTCACTGGAGGTGTGGTGACTCTCAGGTTAAACACCATCAGTCATCTCCCGCTACTGAGAGAGCATCCTTATGGTCTGGTAGGACAATGGCAACTTTACTACCTTGAAGGTTCTGCTTTGGAATTTAGCTCTTAACTGTTCAAAATTTTTCAGCAAAACCTTCTGAAGACATACCAATATGATTAGCACCAATGTAGATGATTAATGGATATTTCTCCTGCAGCTTCAAGTTTTTCTCCAGACCTGAGGTGATATCCATAATCCTAGCATAAGCCAGACAACGCAGCCTGTGGGACTCCCACTCAAGGCTGCAGAAAACAATATCTATCCACCTAATTATATTGTCCCCTACCACAACTATATCCTATTTCCCTGCCCCACTTGAATGGCTCCTTGTACTAAAGGGTCGAGATCAATTTGACCATCCACCCTGCAGTTCCTACTCTTGTCTGCACAGCTTGCAAGAACTTCACAACTGTTAGACAATTTCTGGAGCCAAAGCTCCTCAGTTTTAACACATGTCCTCATATTTGCCTCACCTGCAGCCACAGCCTCTTGTCTCTAATCAATGACCCGCGCGACAGGTCGGTCATGAAGGTTAGGTCACATGAGATCCAGGGAGAGCTAGGTAACTGGCTGCAAAAGTGACTTGATGGTAGGAAGCAGAGGGTGATGGTTGAAGGTTGTTTCTCAAACTGGAGGCCTGTGACTAGTGGTGTGCCACAGGCGGGGACCTTTGTTATTAGTCATTTATGTAAATTATCTGCATGTGAATGTACAAGGCATGATTAGTAAGTTTGCGGATGATATAAAATTATAAGGTATCATTGATAGTGAAGAAGGTTATCAAAAATTACAGATGGATCTTGATCAGATGGGGAAGTGGGCTCAGGATTGGCAAATGCAATTCAATACAGATAAGTGTGAGGTGTTGCACTTTAGAAAGTCAGACCAAGGTAGGACTTGTACAGTAAATGGTAACGTCCTGAAGAAGGGTCCATACCCGAAACGTCAGCTTTCCTGCTCCTCTGATGCTACTTGGCCTGTTGTGTTTATCCAGCCCTACACCTTGTTATCTCAGGTCCTGAGGAGTGTTGTGGAACAGAAGGACCTAGGAGTACAAGTACATAGTTCATTGAAAGCGGCGTCACAGGTAGACAGGGTGGTGAAGAAGGCATTTAGTATGCTGGCCATCATTAGTCGAGGCATTGAGTATAGGAGTTGGGACATTACATTACATGTTATATAAATGTTTGGTGAGGAAGTGCTTGAAGTATTATGTACAGTTTGGTCACACTGTTATAGGAAAGACATAGTTAAACTGGAAAGTGTGCAAAGAAGATTTACAAGGATGTTGCCAGTACTAGTAGACCAGAGTTATAGGGAGAGGTTGGCCAGGATAGGACTTTATTCCTTGGAACGTAGGAGAATGAGGGGTGACCTTACTGAGGTGCATAAAATCATGAGGGGCATAGATAGGTTGAATGCGTATCGTCTTTTTCCCAGGGATGGGGAATTGAAAACTAGAGGGCATATTTTTAAGGTGAGAAGGAGAAGATTTAAGAAGGACCCGAGGGGCAACTTCTTCACATAGAGAGTGGTGCATAAATGGAATGGGCTCCCAGTAAAGTGGTTGAGGCAGGTACAATAGCAGCATTTTAAAACAAAAACACTTGGATACATACATGGATGGGAAGGGTTTAGAGGGAAATGGACCAAATGCAGGCAATTGGAACTAGCTGCATAGGCATCATGGATAGCATGGACCAGTTTGAGCCAAAGGGCCTGTTTCTATGTTGTATTACTCTATGACTCTATGACTGCAGACCAATTCTGAATTATCTGGTTTGAGGGGTTTGATTGCCTCTTGGAGTAAAGTGTCCAGGTAACTTTCCTCTTGCCTGATGTGTCACAATGTCTGCAACTCAGATTCCAGCTCCTCAACTTGGATCTAGAGTTCCTCAAGCTGCAATCACTTATCATAGGTGTGATCACTAAGGTTCACATTAGTGTCCGGCAGCTTCCACATGTTGCAGCAGCAACACATCACCGATACTGCCATTACCATGTTGTTTGATTTAATTTATAAATTAAATGTGGTATATTCCCTTCTCTTTACATTTCCCTGTAATGTTATTTCATTTTTATTAATTAAGAAAAAGAAATCAAACTAATGCTTAAGCAATTATTTTTAGCAAACAGAGAGAAGAAAAGCACTGGAGACCTAAACACAAACTGAAGATTTTTCATTTACTTTAAACACTAGAAATATTTACCAGCTTCTTTCCTGCACTCACATAGTGCTATGATTCATGATATCATTCCACCACTGGTCTCACTACAGGGAGAAATTCCATTTTGTCTAGAAATGGACATAAAGCATTTCGGGGCAAAACTCATTGACAGTAGCTTTGATTGTATCAGAAAAACAACAGTGGGAGAGGTTAGCAGACATTGCAGAAAACACTCTCAAAGTGGAATGATTTTGAAAATTTTGAACGACAAAAATGAGTAATGGTTAGCATTTTACCAACAGCAATCAAGACCCAAACCCAGGACCAAAAACAGGGAGTAGGAGGGAGGTCACAAGGATTGGAGTTGGTGGGTTTGGCACGTGGCTGTCAGGGCTGGCCCCTTATCAGCTGGAAGGCAGGGGAGTTGGCCTGGTGAGTGGCTCAAGCACAGTGGAGGTGCTGGCACCATTTCTAAAAGGCAATGATTGTAGCAAATACATGCACAGCAAACCTGAAGGGATCAACAAGGAGCACTGATAACTTTGGAAATCATGACATGACTGAAGGCAGAACAAAATTCTCTGTGCAATTCACTGAAAGATGTTTGTTTTTTTCTTTATTAGATTGTCACGGCTCAATGGGAACTACTGGGGAAATTGGGGAGCAGTTATGTTGATCTTTTCCATATCCGGCTGCGATATTGAAATAGGGTCAATGACATGATGTATTTTGGCAAGGTGAGTGCAGCACATAATAGTAAGCTTCTGGTCTTAAATGTAGCTGAAGATTAAATAAAATTGGAGATGGGCTATCAGCCAGTTAGTGGAGATACCCTGGCATCAAGATTGGATATCAGATGCATGTTAGTCTCACTGTGCAGGACATCAGGCAGGTAGTGGTGACTTCTGCACAGCCAGTACTGATTAGCCACATGCCCATGTACCATGGTGGATAGTTGGGTTGGCACCAAAGGTAATGTGAATGTTATTGGTGGGTAAGTAATAAAGGCAACTCAGGTTCTTGTGGGAGTCGAGAGCTCACAACACAAGATAAAGGTCAAGAATCAGAGGAACCATGCCCTACTTACATGGCTATCTTCATATTTAGGATAAAGAGGCTTTGTTTCAGAGCAGACTGCAGGCTGGCAAGGCAAAAGTGGACGTGAAATGAATATGGAGCCCTGAGAGAGTGAATGGTTTGATATATAAGTAGAAAAGACCATATAGTGAACACCCAACACAGGAGTCATGTGTTTATCATTAATACTTCAGAGGTTGAGTGGTCAAAATATGTTATCGCTCTTCTCTCTTCCTGCAGGAATTATAGACCCATTGAAGACTAATACCTCTCAAAAATTTCAAATCTATGCTCCTGTAAGAGAACATTAACAGGCTTTGTTTAAACATAACAAAGAGTTTACAGAAGGTCACTGTCATTGTGAAACAGACAGGGAGATGTGTACAACGGTCAGTGCCACTGTAAAGTGAACAGGGAACCATGTACAGCAGATTGATGTCACTGTGAAACACACAGGGAGTTATATACACCAGGTCAGTATCACTGTTCTGTGGGAGAGCAGACCTGAGTGGGATTTGGGGCATTAGTAAGGATAAGATATTTCTAGCCTATTGTGTACTCTGATTTGAAGAGGAGACAATCAGAATGGCAGTGCAGCGAACATGGGTTGAATAGCAACAGTGGAACTTGGAGATAAAATCCAGAAGGACAAAGTCCTGATGGAGCTCAGTTGTTCCAACAGCTAAACTCAACAGGAACTCAGGTAGAATTTGATAAGACTGATGAAAGTGATATCAGTGCAAAGCAGTGAGTTGATTGGCACGTAGTGGGTGAGTTGTTTTTGTCCACTTTAAAGCTGCATGAAGGAAAGATAAGTGTTCTAGTTTCTCTTTTCTAAAAGAAAACTCAATTTTCCACTTGACTTAAATGTTTTAAGAGATTTTTAATTAAAGGTACAGTAGGGGAGCTCTGTCCCATGTGTTGAATGGCCTGCAGTATGTGAGCTCCTGGAAAACCACATCTGCAGGAAGTGCGACCAGTTTGATCAGTTTGAACGCTGGCATTTGGAGCTCGAGCATCAGCAGTGAAGACACGAGGCTGAGAGTAATGCAGACAGTGCATTTTTAAGCATGTTCACCTCACAGCTTAAGGAAGTTCAATCAAAGAGGGAATAGGTGACCATCAATCGGAACAAAGAAAGTAGTCAGGAAAGCCTCAAAGTGAATCTCACTCAAGAATAGATCTGTACTGTTGGAAAACACTGCAAGTGGCAGTTCCTCTGAGGGAGGAGTGCAGCCAGAGCTCAGCTACCAAACAAGGGAGCAGATGAAAGGAAGAGCTACAAAAGTGGGACGCAACAGCGAGGGATGCAGACACACATTTCTATGGCTGCAGATGGCACGCCAGGATGGTGCATTATTTCCTTGGGGCCAGGATCAAGGGATCACCTGTTGTTTGTGGTAAGGCTTACAAAGTGAAGCCAAACAGTCAAGAAGGCACAACAACGTCTCTTCTTCCTCAGGTGGTTCAGGAAATTTGGCATGTCCATAGGGACCCTCACTGACTTTTACAGATGCACCATTGAAAGCATACTGTCCGGGTGCATAATCGGCTGGTATGGCACCTGCTTTGCCCAGGACTGTAAGAAACTACAGAAGGTTGTGTGCGCAGCTTAGACCATCACGGAAGCCAACCTTCCATCCATGGACTCCATTTACACAGCACGCTGCCGCAGAAAGGTTGCCAACATCATCAAAGACCAATTGCATCCTGGTAATGCTCTCCTACAACCTTTCCTGTCAGGCAGAAGATATAGAAGCTTGAACAGATGCACCAGCAGGTTCAGGAACAGCTTCTTCCCAGCTGTTATTAGACTAATGAATGGACTGTCTAACTTCAAATAATGCTGATCTTGCTAAGGTTGATCTTATTTAGTACAAGCCTGTATGCCTCTTAAGTTTTTTTTCGCCCTATGATCTGTATGACCTTGCATACTATAATCTGCCTGTACTGCTCACAAACAAAGCATTTCACTGTACTTAGGTACATGTGACAATAAATAAATCAAATCAAATCAAATCATGGGCAACAATACATTCCTGCCCAATAAGCTTAATGCATTTTATGCTCACTTTGAACGGAAGGTCAGTGAAACCATATCACCTATTCCAGTGGCCTTGGATGCACCTGTATTCATGGTCACTGCTGCAGATGTTAGATCTACCTTCTTGAGAATGAACCCATAGAAAGCAACTGACGAGGATGGAGTGCCCAGCCATATATTCAGACCCTGTGTGTACCCTGTGTGATGTCAGGAGTATTCACTGACATCATTAACTCTCCTTACCACGATCTAAAGTCCTCACCTGCTTCAAGAAGATGACCATCATCCCGGTACCAAGGCAAAATCATGCAGCGTGCCTCAATGACTACCATCCAGTGGCTCTGACATGCATAATTATGAAGTGCCTCAAGAGGTTAGTCCTGGCTCACATCATCTCCAGCCAATCAAATTGCCTTGATCCTTTGCAATTAGCTACTGGCACACAGGTCCACGGCAGATACCATTCCCCTGGCCCTACACTCGTCCCTGGAAAACCTGGATAACAAGGATACTTATCTTAGGCTCCTACTTATTAACTATAGCTTTACCTCTGACACCATAATTCCAAACAAACTTATCTCTAAACTCTGAGACCTAAATCTCAGCTCCTCCCTCTGTAACTGGATCCTCAATTTCCTGACCCACAGACTGCAATCAGTAAGAATAGGTGACAGCACCTCTTCCACCATAATCCACAATACTGGTGGCCCCAAAATTCTGTGAGTTCGGCCCCCTTCTGTATTCTTTATACACTCATGACTGTGTGGCAAAAATCTGCTGTAACTCCATTTCCAAGTTTTTTTCAATTCATTCACAGGATGAGGGCGTCACTGGTCAGGCAGCATTCATTGCCCATCCCTAATTGCCCAGAAGGCAGTTAAGAGTCAACCACATTGCTGTGGGTCTGGAGCCACATGTAGGCCAAACCAGGTAAGGATGGCAGTTTCCTTCCCTAAAGGACATTAGTGAACCAGATGAGTTTTGCTGACGACACCACCATTTTCGGTCAGATCTTAAACAACGACAATACAGAATACAGGAAAGAGATTGAGTGCTTCACGGCATGGTGTAAAGCCAACAAGCTCTCCATCAATATCAGCAAAATGAAGGAGTTGGTCATTAACTTCAGGAAGTGGCATGGACAGCATGTCCCTGTCTGCATCAATGGTGCTGAGGTGGAGATGGTCAAGAGCGTCAAGTTCCTGGGATTGTAGATAACCAATCATCTGTCCTGGTCCACTCACGTCGAAGCAACAACAAGAAACCACAAAAACATTTCAACTTCCTCAGGAGGCTAAGGAAATTTGGCATGTCCGCAAGAACTCTTACCCATTTTTATAGGTGCACCAGAGGAAGCATCCTACCTGGATACATCACAACATGGAATGGCAACTGCTTTTCCCAAGACCACAAGAAACTACAGAGTTGTGAACATAGCCCAGGCCATTACGCAAACCAGTCTCCTACCTATTGATTCAGAGACAGTAGGAACTGCAGATGCTGCAGAATCTGAGATAACAAGGTGTAGAGCTGGATGAACAGAGCAGGCCAAGCAGCATCAGAGGAGCAGGAAGGCTGACGTTTTGGGCCTAGACCCTTCTTCAGAAGAAGGGTCTAGG
>NC_063333.1:63337204-63361425 GCF_021869965.1 Rhincodon typus | reverse complement strand
CTGTTCATCCAGCTCTACACCTTGTTATCTCCTACCTATTGACTCTGACTATACCTCCCGCTGCCTCAAGAAAGCAACCAACATAATCAAAGACCCCTCCCAAATTGTTATACTCTCTTCCAATATCTTCCATCAGGCCAAAGAAATAAAAGTTTGAATATACATACAATCAGATTCAACAACAACTTCTTCCCCACTGATAACAGATTTTTGAACGGACCTCTCAAATGTTAGCTCTGATCTCTCTCTCTGCACCTTCTCTGTGGCTGTAACACTACATCCTGCACTCTATTCTGCTACCCTGATGCATTTTGTATGGTATGGTCTGCCTGTATAGCACCCAAAACAACACTTTTCACTGTATCTTCGTACATGTGACAACATTAAATCAAACTCAAACTGAAACTCAGGATCAAGGATGTCACTGGACAGCTTCAGGACATTCTGAAGCGGGATGGCGAACAGTTGGAGGTCATGCTTCACATTGGAAGCTTGTCGCTGGGTACAGGGTGTCCTGCTGCTTGTAGTATTAATGATTATTAATGAACTAGACATAAATATAGTAGGTTTAACCAATAGGTTTGCAGATAACAGAAGCATTGGTGATGTGGTAAATAGTGAGGAAGAAAGCCTAAGTCTACAGGCTGATACGGGCAGGCTGGCAAGATGTGTAGAACTTTGGCAGAAGGAATTTAATTCTGTCAGGTATGAGGTCATGTTTTTTGGGAGGATTAACAAGGCAGGGGAGTACACATTGAACGGTAGGACCCGAGAAAATACAGAGGATCAGTGGGGCCTTGATGTGCATTTCCATACTGTGGAAGGCAGCAGGACAGGTGAATAAGGTGGTTAAGAGAGCATATGGGATACTTGTCTTTATCATTAAAGACAACTTGAAGGGAGATTATGATGGAGCTATGTAAGATGTTAGTTCAGCCACAACTGGAGTACTGTATGCAGTTCTGGTCACCACACTATAGGAAGGATGTGATTGGACATGAAAGGGTGCAGAGGAGATTCACCAGAATGTTGCCTGAATTCGAGTGATTCAGCTACGATAAGAGATTAGATATACTGGGTTGTTTTCCTTACAGCAGAGACAGCAGAGGGGAGACCAAACTGAGGTATACAAAATTATGAGAGCATAAATAGATCTGTAGGAAGAAATTTTTCCCCTTAGTAGAGGGGTCAGGAACCAGGGGCCATAGATTTAAGTTAAGGGGCTAAGGTTTACAGGGTCATAAGGAATATTTTTTCCACCCAGAAGCTAGTGGGTATCTGAAACTCTCTGCCTGAAAGGATGGTAGAGACAGGAACCATCACGACATTTAAAGAATACTTAGATGAACACTTGAAGCACCACAACCTACAAAGCCAAGTACTGGAAAATGGAATGATAGTCAATAGGTGCTTGATGACTGGCTCTGACACAATAAGCTTTTAAATCTCTGACTCCTTGACTCAATGATAAGAGATGGTAAATGAGGGCAATTTTCTGGAGTATTATAGAATTAGGTTCCAGTTCCATGTAATCTGATGTCACTATGACATAGCTCCTTTTGTACGCGATCAGCTGCTATTCCCAGAATAAAGGCATTAGTTCTTTACTCCACAAAGACTAGGTTTCAAGTTTTTATAGTTTTCCTACAGCACAACAATGAAAAGCAACATTGAATAAACACATACACCAGAGCTCCCAACTTGTTGTAACTCTGGGAGTCCCCTCACCACTGTGGGAGAATAGGGCAGGTACCCACACAGATCACCAAATTGAGTGGCAAAGATATTTAGCATCAACAAAAAATGCCCAAAGGTGTCCTAACATCTGCTGCTGTCATGGAGACTGGACCAATTGGGGAAGATGTCATTCACCTCATTTCAAAGATGGACATTGGCAAGCTGGGGGAGACCCAACTCTCAACTAGTATAGGACAAATTTCAGTAAAGGTATGGATGACATTGGTTATTGTGATTGGTGAGACTCAAAACTGACTAAAGATGACAGGCCAGTAAAACTCCCTCACTGATAGATTAACACTGAGAGAAAATCTAGGACTACCAGGTTGTTGGAACAGGTTTGTCAAGTTGCTCAGATGCCTCCCCATAGCACTGGTGGGGAAGGAAGACGGAAATCTTAAGATCTGTGTCAATTACCAGGCACTCAATGCAAGGTCTCATCAGGATGGTACCCTCGAACTGGAATTAAGGAAACATTACAAACTCTGAAAGGGACAAAGTATTTCTGCAGTGTCAATTTGACCCACAATTATGACTAGCTATCCATCACTGAACAGGATATTGAAAGCACGGCATACTCAACCAGTGAATGAAAGAATGTGAATTAACGTATCCACGGTCTTTGTCCTCGTCAAAGAGTCAAAATGAATTGAAAGAAACCGAAAGAAATGAACTCATCAATGTTTATGTTCTGGACTGGTGCTAGAACTGTGCTTGTCTGATGTTTTGTCTGATGAAGAATACTTGTGCCATGTCTTTTCTTGTCTCTTTGTGAGCCTGTTTGTATTCTTACACAAATTTTAAGAAAGGAAAGGGTTTAACTTATAGATTTGTAGTTAGCAATTTATGTTTAGCTTCCAATTGGTTCAAAATAGTTTGACTACAATCAATAGTTTTGCTTGGTTAATGGAAAATCCTGGCAAGAATATTCTGTTAACCTGAATTAGACAGTTAGGCAGAATTTGGGTAATTTTGTAGTTTAAGCAAATTTTCACATCTGTGAAGACTCTGGGAATAGTGGGGCTTGTTTTTCAGTCCAGTACTTCAATGAGTGATGACAGTATGATACAAGAGGTATGGGATCCTGAAACCCGCAGCAATCAAGTAGTGGACACAGTGGACACATCCATGTTATTAAATCAGTAGCCAAAGTGCAATCTCGGAAAATATTTCACGGAAAGGAGTTGCTTGAGATCAAAAGTCTGATGGGTGGTTGAAGGCAAGCAGCTCTCCCAGTAGTATTGTAAAATCTGAAGTATCCATGCTTTATGGCTCGAGTGAAGTGGAGTTTAATGACAATTAGAAATTCCAGAGTTGCCTGTGTGTTGTGAATCCAAAAGGTGCATCCAATGTAGGGAAGCTTTATCCAAACCTGGAAGAAGACACAAGGTTTATTTGCTGAAAGGTGGCAAATGAAACATCAAATTCTGCCGATCACACAACCTGTGGAGACCTGATCAACTCACATCCCAATGTGGATGAACCATCAAAAAGCCTTGTTCCCATGGAACGTATATTGTAAATAATTGTGATTCCAACACAGATCCACTTGTTACAAGCCACCATCCTGATGTGGCCTCCTCTACATTGGTGAGACCAAGCGTAAACTCAGAGACCGTTTTTGTAGAGCACCTGCACTCTTACATGATAAACGACAACACCTTCCAGTCGCGAACCATTTATATTCCCCCTTCCACTCCCTGGGTGACATGTCCATCCTGGGTCTCCTCCAGTGTCACAATGACACCACCTGCAAACTGGAGGAGCAGCACCTCATATTCCTAAACATGGAATTCACCAGTTTTAAAATCTTCCCACCCCCAGCCTCATCCCATGTCCAACCCTCCCTCACATCCCCGCCTCCGTGACCTGACACAACCTGTCCATCTTCTCTCCCACCTATCTGTCCCTCCCACCTCACTGACCAAACCCCACCTTCCCCAGCCCCACCCTTCCTTTCTATTTATTTCTGAGCTTCCTTCCCCCTCTCCATTTCTGAAGAATGGTCCTGACCTGAAATGTCAACCTTCCTTCCCCTCTGATGCTGCCTGGCCAGCTGTGCTTCTCCAGCTCCATACTGTGTTATCATAATCCTGAAAATGCCTATTTTATCTCTACCCTCTGTCTTCCATTAGTTATCTAATCCTCTATCCATGTTATGAGAGTACAGGACCCTGTAGTATTTTATTAAGGAGCTTTTCTCCATCCAGGAAAGAACACCTTGATTGGAAGTGACATGCACAATATCCATAAACTCACATCCACTATATGAAGTGTTGTACACAGCTACCCCTTACCATTTATTGAAATATCTCTTGCACCTTGTAGTCAAATACTAGAGGATTAAAGAAGATGTGGCTTGAGTGCAGTACAATTGAAAAGACTGCTACCCAATTTGAAACAAATTTTACCCCTGTTAATTTCTTTTATAAAATCCCCATAGTGTGGAAACAGCCATTTGGCCCAACAAGTCCACATTGATCCTCTGGAGAGCATCCCACCTAGACACATCCCTCTAACTCTGCCAACACACCAAACCTACACATCCCTGAATACTATGGGTAATTTAGCATGGTCAATCCACCTAACCTGCACATCTTTGGATTGTGGGAGGAAACCGGAGCACCCAACAGAAATCCACAGAGGCCCAGGGAGAATGTGCAAACTCCACACAGACAGTCAACCAAGGGTAGGATTGAACCCAGGTCCCTAGCACTGTGAGGCAGCAGTGCTAACCACTATGCCACCCAAACAAAATCATCTGACTACCAGAAATAATCCTGACATTCTAAAACTTCCCCAGTGGTGATAATCATTAGCATTTATTTCTTGGACAGGAATAGACTGTTTTGATGTGTACTTGCTTCTTCGTTCCACTGCTGGGACTGTTCCAGTGTTCCTGCAGATTGTTCTGGAATAATCTCATTTTCATAGGCATGGCACAGCACATTAACGATTAGATAGTTTTCCTGCCAATGAAGATATTTCCTGCCACACCGTCAACAAGGACGGTGGTAACTGTGGTCTCTTCCCATTGCCTTCAGTTTCTAATTGGTTAAGCTGGCTTGTGGTTGACAAACTGGATAGACACAGCTGCAGGCTTCCAGTGAAATTCTCTGTCATCTCAGAGAACAGCCTTGTTCTATTTACAGATGTCAACATGCCGAGGTATTTTAACACCGTTAGACAACAGGAAGTCATCTCTGAACGGTAAATGATCAGATATCATCTCAACTAGGATGTTAAGCATTATGCAGTCTCAAATAAACTCATCTTGCATTATCCTGCAGTTGCAGTGGTCTGTTAAACTATAGAGGTCATTCATGAAAGAAAAATCCTGTACTCTCGCCTGGTTCCAGGCTGCACCACTAGCGTCGGTAATAACAGTATTACACCTTAACACCTAAATAGGTGTCAAGAGTCTAACTAAATCATTGGATTTTGTTGTTACTTCGTCCATCCCAAGTCAAGCAAGAACTGCATCAGCAGTGTGTGCAATGCTGTATGAAATCACACTGCTTTGGTCTTTAACAGGTTTGGAAGTAAGGCATGAAGTGGTAAGTATTGAGTAAACTGTTGGTGTCACCTTATCCACTGAAAGGCAGGGTCTCGGCTAACCTTGCAGTCCAAAGGCTCAGGGAAAGAGTGGGGACTTTTCCATTGCTGAAGGAGTACCTACGTTCTGCAATCAAGCAACTGTGCGTGAATTCATTTGTGTCCAATCACCAAGCAGTATCTTTCAAATGACCTTTTGCCTGCTGGCCACCGTGGCTGGACTGGGAGGCTTCTAGACATACTGTCGCTGTGGATTTCCACTGCTCACTGGCCATTTGAGCAATCAAAGTCAGAGCTAGTTTTTGTCCACGTCTTCAACTAAACCTGACAGTGATTTACTGCTTGTGCTTGGGCCTTGCCCAAGGACTCATGCGACTGAAACCTATGTATGCTCCTGCCATCGACCGAGATTACTGAAAAGTTTTATTGAGTGAGTGGTTCATTACTATTGCTGCCATGTGCTTATGTTATACCAAGGTTGTGGATTGAGGTAAGTTTACCCTGAAACTGGTGAACAACAACCTTTACTAATTGTTTACACTATATACGAGTGGTAGGAGAGACCTTTCGAACACCCTTTAGGCTTGGTCCTAGTTTCAAGTGTTTCTCAAGCCAATGGGTGTCACTATTGTATATGTCTTACTGCTTATTCCACATCTGCCAATTAAAATAATTTAGGATCACCTTTAACCTTTAAAACCAAGTCAGAATTCAGAACAAGTCCCATGATTCTGTTCATTCCTCCATTTTATCCTAACATAAAGGCATCTGTCCTGATAACTTAAGGGACCAGTGTACATGATATCAAGGTCCCTCTGATCCTTGGTGCTTCCTACCATTCATCATATATTCCTTGACTTTTTTGTTCTGACCAAATGCATCCCCTCACATTTAACCAGGTTGAATTCTATTTGCCACTGATCAGCCCATCTGACCATCGCTATCCTCTTGTAATCTCGGGCTATCCTCCTCACTATTTACTACCCCAGCAATTTTTGCATAATCTGTGAATTTACCGATCACCTCTGCTACATTCAAGTCTAAATCATTTACATGAACCATAAACAATAAGGGCCCCAACACTGACCTCTGTGGGACTCCAGTAGATGCAAACCTACTGTTGGAAAAACACCCCTCAATCATCACTCTCTGCTTCCATCCACTCAGCCAATTGAAGATCCAGTTTGCCAAATTTCCTTGGATCCCCTGGGCTTTTACATGTGCTTATAGTATTCCATTCAGGATATTATCAAAAGCTATTTGTAAGCTGTTTTGTATCATAGACTTACACCTACATAGACAAGTGCTAAAAAACACCTTTCACCAATAGAGAGGGATTTCACCTCAGTACTCAGTGGCACCTAAAGAAAAAACACAACATGCTAACTTTGTCGCTCATCAACCTGAATTACTAACTCTGTTTCTTTCCACAGTTTCTACCTGATATACTGAGTTTTTCCAGTATTTCCTTCTTTTTTTAATTACGCATGTTACCTACTCGCTATGTTCCCAAGTCCCCACGTAAAACAATGTTTTTATTTTTGGTTACATAAGCTGCCTCATAGCTATCAATGAATAATTAAACATTGTTCCATTGAAAGCTTTTAATAATTAAAGTGGAGTCTGACATAATTAAGCAAATGCTCTCGTCGTAAATATGGGGAA
Source organism: Rhincodon typus (assembly GCF_021869965.1). Taxonomy (NCBI): domain Eukaryota; kingdom Metazoa; phylum Chordata; class Chondrichthyes; order Orectolobiformes; family Rhincodontidae; genus Rhincodon; species Rhincodon typus. The sequence continues at coordinate 63,354,468 of NC_063333.1, read as the reverse complement.
TCTTCAATCCACCTTTTATGGATGGAACTGCATTATCCATGGGTTTCCTGATCAAATTTTAGTGTTTTGTAATGTCTGTGGAAGGCAAATCTCACTCACAAGGTGGAGTTTGGGTGGCTTGCCAGGCAGAAGCCCAAATTGAAAATTTGGCCGTAAATTAATAAGATTTTCTAAGTTTAAGTGTACGTGCTGAGGTTAAAGAGGATGCATGTATTCCTCCATAGACTGGATCAATCAAATCTTTGGCAATCAGACGTTTTAGTAGCCAGCCTCTGCTGATTTTTCTGAGTGATTACTTTTGTATGGTGTTTCACCATTACATAAAGTGAAAACAAACTATGTAGACATAAAAAATGGAAAACTGTATTTATGAACTATCAAATTAACTTTCTAATAATGACCTCCACTTCATTCCGTACCTGTCATGCAAATTTATGCAACTGAGTGCTGATAAGCGCACAGCTTTCCCAATGAATTTTACAAATGACTTCAGACAGTTCTGTTTACATGCAGGCCTTCATATACAGTATATTCATTATGTTACAAAAGAAAATCTTACATTCATCCAATAACGGGTATGGTTTCAAGCTCACTAACATATCCATTTATATCAGTTAATGGGGCAGTATTAGAATCAACATTGTAAAGGTAATCACACCAAATGACAAAGGTTTATTTACAAATCATATAGCATCGCAGGGTTTCCCACTGTTACAACTGCACTCCTCACACAGAGGTTCTTTTTAAAAAAAAAATTATTTTATTTATTTATACAAATGTCTACATGTTAATTATTGGTCAAATATGTGTCTACAATTTTTAACTGTTTCCTACATACCCTGGCACTTATACAAAGAATTCTATTTATGTCTGTGTAATCTGAGTGAGCTTGGAAAAGTGTAGATGGGCAAGGGTTAGCACACAGTTGCAAGGTTAAGTATAACCAATGAGTAACAATACAACAATTGTCATGCTGCATTGGTCATTCAATGAAGGATGAAAAAATAAGGAAAAACTCTCTAATATACACGGCCTCCAGTCAGTCACCTCTGATAATGTAAATTGCAGCATCTTCCAGTGAAGGCAAAGATTGAAACTTGGTCAGATCTTCTCCTGTCCTTAAGGTTTACTCTCAGTTGTGTATTAGTTTCTCCTCCAAGAGTGAGAGGAGGACAATATGTGGTCTGCTGACTTGGTCGGAAGATGTGTGAGAGAATTTAGCAATGTGTGGATGATAAGATAATAAAGCATCAAGCATTAGGGGTGGCATGGTGGCTCAGCAGTTAGCACTGCTGCCTCACAGTGCCAGAGACACAGGTTCAATTCCACCCTTGGGCAACTGTCTGTGTGGAGTTTGCACATTCTCCCCATGTCTGTGTGGGTTTCCTCTGGGTGCTCCAGTCCCCTCCCACAGTCCAAAGATATGCAGGTTAGGTGGATTGGCCATGCTAAATTGCCTGTAATGTTCAGGGATGTGTAGCTTAAGTGGGCTTTAGGGAGGTGGGTCTGGATGGGATGCTCCAAGGGTCAGTGTGCACTTGTTGGGCTGAAGGATTCTATGATGATGATTTCCAATGTTTAGGAATCACAACAACACATACATTCATCATTTCTGCATGTCATATTCCCTAAATCTGTTGGTTATGCCTGCTTTTCATAAAAGTAGATTGGATTTCCTGGAAAGGGTAATAAACAGAGACACAATATGCTTTTAACCAAAACGACAAAGTCCATAGAGGAGGTTTGACAACACAGATGGAAAGATCACTGAACTCATGAATGTTGAGTGTAGATACAGTATATAGTCGTAGAAACACACAGCACGGAAACAGACCCTTTGGTTCAACTCGTCCAAGCCAATCAGATATCCCAATATGACCTGGTCTCATTTGCCAGCATTTGGCCCATATCTCTCGAAACCCTTCCTATTCATATACCCATCCAGATGCCTTTTAAATTTTATAATTGTACTTGCCTCCACCACTTCCTCTGGTAGCTCATTCCATACACACACCACTCTGTGTGAAAAAAGTTACTTCTCAGGTCTTTTTTAAATCTTTTCCCTCTCACCTTAATCCTGTATCATCTAGTTTTGGACTTCGCTACCCTTCGAAAAAGACCTTGGCTATTCACCCTATCTATGTTCCTAATGATTTTATAATCCTCTATAACGTCACCCCTCAGCCTCCGACAGTCCAGGGGTAAAAAAACAGTCTATTCAGTCTCTCCCTATGACTCAAACCCTCCATACCTGGCAACATCCTTGTAAATCTTTTCTGCACTCTCTCAAATTTAACAACATCCCTCGTATAGAAGGGCAACCAGAATTGTACACAGTATTCTAGAAGTGGCCTCACCACTAGAAATGTCCTGTACGGCCACAACATGATGTCCCAACTCCTACCCTCAATGTTCTGACCAATGAAGGCAAGCATGCTAATTGTTTTTCTCACCACCCTGTCTACTCGTGACTCTACTTTCAAGGAACTATGCAGCTACACCCCGAGGTCTCCTTGTTTGGCAACATTCCCCAGGACCCTTCCCTTAATTGTATAAATCCCGCCCTGGTTTGCCTTACCAAATTACATTACTTCACATTTATTTAAATTAAATTCCATCTGCCACTCATCAACCCATTGATCCATTTGATCAAGATCCTGTTTTACTCTGAGATAATCTTCTTCACTGTCCAAGTAAATAAAGCAACTGAGAATTTAGCAATCTTAGATTAAGTAGCCAGAAAAAGAAGCTACATTTTTTGAAAATGATTGTACTGAATTGCATCTTGAAATTTTTTTTATTATTCATTCATTCGTGATGGGCATCACTGGCTGTGCCAGCACTAATTGCCCATCCCTGGCTGCCCTTGAGAAGCTAGCAGTGAGCTACCTTCTCTAAACACTGCAGTCCATTTGCTGTAGGTGCACCACAATGCTGTTAGGCACAGAATTCCAGAATTTTGACCCAGTGACAGTGAGGAAGAGTGACATATTTCCAAGTCAGGTTGGTGGTGGCTTGGAGAAACAGAGATGCCCCATCATTCTAGATGGAAGTGGTCAGAGAGTTTGGACAGTGCTGTCTGAAGAGCCTTTGTGAAGTTCTGCTGTTGTTTTTCTGGATGATACACACCGTTGTTACTGCATATTGGTGGTGAAAGAAGTGAATATTTGTGGATGTGATGCCAATCAAGCCAGTTGCTTAGTCCTAGATCGTGTCAAGCTTCTTGAGTGTTATTGAAATTGCATTCATTCGGGCAAATGGGGAGTATTTCAATGCACTCATGACATGTGCCTTGTAAATGGTGGACAGCCTTTGGTGAGACAGGAGATGAATTTCCAACTTCAGGATTCCTAACCTCTCACCTGCTCTTGTAGCAACAATAACTTTACCACTGTGTTACGGACCACACCCCTCAAAATATTTTAAGAAGATAGACTAGACCCTAACTCTATCTTATTTTAAAGACAAATATAATGTGCTGTATTCCAGATGCAATTCGATCAGTCAAATTACTCAACGTTAAGCAAAACACAATTTATTTAAACACTATAGTTAAAATACAACAAAAGAAAGAAGAACTTAGATTAACAACTCTATTGGAAAACTTAACTGAATAATAGATACAGTAATTATTACTAATTAACTGTCCCAATATATTAACGTTCCATAAACACATCCCTTGGCCAAAAGGCAGTATCTGAAAAATAGATTTGTCTCATACACAGGTAACCCAGCAGCAGAGAGAAACCCTGGCTTTTAGCTGTATTCAAGAGAGGGAAAAGATAATTTCTACTTCTTCAAAACTCTCGCAGCTTCTGCCCAGTTGAGACTCCAACAGCAACTACTTAAAGCTAAAAAACTAAAAACCAGAAGTCTTGGTCTGTGAGAGCTAGCCACACCCATTCAGGCTGCTTTGATTGTTCCAACTTTAAAAAGAAACCCATGGCCTGCCAAGCTGTTCACTTTATAGATCTTCACTAGCCAGCTCAGTACCTTTGTCTTAAAACCTCTCCTTAAAAACAAAGGACAAAATAATCTCTTAAAGCTAAAGCAGTGTCACAACTGGTCTAGTTCAGTTTCTGATTCATGATTATTCCTCAAGATGTTGAATTTCATACTATTCATGTTACCATTTTATGACAAAGACATTCAGTCATTGGTGGAGGGTGAGGACAAACATATTCTTCATAACCTGACAGCTTTCCTCTAATAGAATAAACATATCTATATACAATGGGATGATATTTCTGGGGGTATGCTTTTGTATTTTCTATGACCCCATTTTAAAAAATTCCTCAACTTACCAGTCCATCTTGGGCAAAAACAGGGCTTCACACAAGGAATAAGAACAAAGCTGAAAAGGCAGGCTTAAAAGACCTTGGGACCTCAGGTTGTGATTTGAGAAAAGAAACTGTGCAATGTAACCTGTATGTCTCTGTCTAAGTGTTTTTTGATCTGTATGTCCTTTATTTACTATGATCTGCCTGTACTGCTCGTAAACAAAATTTTCACTGTATTTCGGTTCCTGTGACAATAAATAAATCAATAAATCAATACATCAGTAAATTAATAGAAGGTCTCCTAAATCAAAAAATATACAAAATGTAGACCACTTACTCTGTTAGATTTTTTTCACTTTGCTGGTTAACTGCCTTAGATCTCTACTGTTGGGGTCCAAGCAGAAAGTTCAACAGCACATTGTTGCAGAGTCACAGAGTCATGCAGCATGAAAATGGACTCTTTTCATTTAACATTTTTAAAATGGGTCCCCGGCAAACTGAAGTATCACAAATTGAGGTGAAGTGACTGATCTCTCTCATTTTGGTAAGAACATTGGGCTTTCCCCCAGTGTGAACTCTATTTTAATGCTTCAAGGAAATCCCAGAAAAAAAGTACAAATTGTAGAGTTCTAGTAGGTTCATTTTAAACTCCCTTTTCTTTCTCATCATTACACCTTTGAAATGGATATTCTCTTGAAGTATTGGTCAAAAAACTGGTCCCAATATTCCAACCATGTCTGAACCAGTTTGACAGACCTTAAAAGGATGACGTGGGGCCCCGAATAGTAGCACACACTCATTTCAGGTCAGATGAGCTTTACACATCATATTGAACCAGTTTCCTCAAAAGGAATCCAGAGTTTCCGCCTGTAATGATTAGACACATTTATACATGCAAATAGCACTAATGGCCACCAGACATACAGCAGCCAAAGCAGTAATTATTAAAGGAACTGCTGTAAGCTAACATCCAAAAAGCAAATTCCAAGTATTTTACTTAATCTTATTGCATTCCTGCCCATCCTGACTCACCCTGCTGCCTAGGGCACACCCACATTCCCGTTGCTCTCTCTTCCTAAGCTTCCTTGAGATCCTCCTCTGATATCCAGGCTGGCTGAATTTGTTCCCCATTTCTCAGTCATGAGATATCTCATGGATCATATTGGGTAGTCGCAGCTCACTGTTATCATCTGAATCAAGCCCGGCAACTACTTTGCTGTAGTCCCTTCCCAGCCTTACTATTGCATTAGGATCATGTGATGATTCTGATACATTCAGACTTCTGGGCTAAACTCTCAGGTGATTTTTGCTGTGTTTGCAATTTGCTGTCCCAAGTTCAACTTTAATGCTTTTTAAAGTTTTATCGTACATATTTTCCTTCTTACTATTCTTGCTGAATTGCTCTATGCTAAATCTAACCTGACATCGATTTGCACAACCATCTAACGTGCTTGTGTACTTCCCAACTTGCATATAGCTGATTTCAAGAGTAACAAGGGAGGAATAGGGCCCCTTAAAGATCGGCAAGACCACTATGTGTGGAACCTCAGGAGATGGGGGAGATACTGAACGAGTATTTTGCGTCAGTGTTTACTGTGGAGAAGGATATGGAAGAGAGAACGCGGGGAAATAAATAGCGACATCTTGAAAAATATCCATATTACAAGAGGAGGTGCTGGATGTCTTAAAATGCGTAATGGTGGATAAATTCCCAGGATCTGATCAGGTACACCTAGAACTCTGTGGGAAGCTAGGGAAGTGATTGCTGGGCCCCTTGCTGAGATATTTGTATCATTGATAGCCATAGGTGAGGTGCCGGAAGACTGGAGGTTGGCTAACATGGTGCCTCTATTTAAGATAGGGAAAGGCTGGGAATTATAGACCGGTGAGCCTGATATTGGTGGTGGGCAAATTGTTGGAGGGAATCCTGAGTGACAGAATTTACATGTATTTGGAAAGGCAAGGACTGATTAGGGACAGTCAACATGGGAAATCATGTTTCACCAACTTGAATCAGTTTTTTGAAGAAGTAACAAAGGGGATTGATGGGGTCAGAGTGATGCACGTGATCTATCTGGACTTCAGTAAGGCGTTCGACAAGATTCCTCATGGTAGACAGGTTCACAAGGTTAGATCATATAGAATGCAGAGAGAACTAGCCATTTGGATATAGAACTGGGTTGAAGGTAGAAAACAGAGGATGGTAATGGAGGGTTGCTTTTCAGACTGGAGGCCTGTGACCAGTGGTGTGCCACAAGGATTGGTGCTGAGACCACTGCCTTTTGTCATTTACATAACTGATTTGGATGTGAACAAAGGAGGTACAGTTAGTAAGTTTGCAGATGACACCAAAATTGGAGGTGTAATGGACAGTGAAGAAAGTTACCTCAGAGTACAATGGAACCTTGATCAGGTGGGCCAATGGGCTGAGGAGTAGCAGATATAGTTTAATTTAGATAAATGTGAGGTGCTGAATTTTGGAAAGGCAAATCAGGGCAGGAGTTATACACTTAATGGTAAGATCCTGGGGACTGTTGCTGAACAAAGAGACCTTGGAGTACAAGTTCATAGTTCCTTGAAAGTGGAGTCCCATGTAGACAGGATAGTGAAGAAGGTGTTTGTTATGATTGCCTTTATAGGTCAGTGCATTTAAGTATAGGAGTTGGAATGTCATGTTGTGGCTGTACAGGACATTGGTTAGGCCACTTTTGGAATATTGCGTTCAATTCTGGTCTCCCTGCTATAGGAAGGATGTTGTGAAACTTGAAAGAGTTCAGAAAAGATTTACAAGGATGTTGCCAGGGTTGGAGGGTTTGAGCTATAGGGAGAGGCTGAATAGGCTGGGGCTATTTTCCCTGAAGCATCGGAGGCTGAGGGGTGACCTTATAGACGTTTGTAAAATCATGAGGGGCATGATTTGAGTGAATAGCTAAGGTCTTTTCTTTGGGGTGGGGGAGTCCAAAACTAGGTTTAATGTGACAGGGGAAAGATTTAAAAGGTACCTAAGGGGCAACTTTTTCATCCAGAGGGTGCTGAGTGTATGTAACAAGTTACCAGAGGAAGTGGTGGAGGCTGGTGTAATTACAACATTTAAAAGGCATCTGGATGGGTATATGAATAGGAAGGTTTTAGAGGGATGTGGGCCAAATGCTGGAAAATGGGGCTAGATTAATTTAGGATATCTAGTCAGCATGGACAAGTTGGATCGAAGGGTCTGTTTCCATGCTGTACAGCTGTATGACTCTAACTCTCCTGCCTATTTTCGCAACATCTGCAAATTGTGCTATTATGACCTATATACCCAAGCTCAATTCACATAAACATTGAGAAACACACTAAACAAAAAATTGACCTGTGCAAGGCCCTAAAGTTGCATGAACCTAGTCAAAATTAACATTCATTCATCATTACTCACTTACTTCTTTCCTTTAGTCAACTTCCTATCTATGCATCCTATCCTTTTCCCTTTGACATGCGGAGTCATTTGCAGTAGCGTATCAAATACCTTTTGAAAGTGTGTAAAAAGAACTCCAACAACATTGCTTTTAACAGTATATCTGTTATTTCCTTAAAATCTCTGTTGCAGTTTGCAGATTTTAACTTGTGTTATACGAATCTGTGCTGACTATCCTGAATTAAGCAGGGGCTGAAATTATTCTGACATTTCAGAGGATCAGCTGCAACATTAGGATATGGATACACCTGCAGCTGGCCTTCAGTTCACTAAACAAGGTCAATAACAGGAAGATGGAAAAGGCTGGGGAGGAATTTTTAACTTCACTCTGAGCCCTCATGCCTTTGCCTTCTGTTGACACTCAAGATAATCAGTACAAATATGTTTGGTTTCAATCCGACAGAAGTGGGATCCATCAAAGACAGGAGTCAGGAATATCAGGATGCCAGTTTTTTTTTTGTTGAAGCAGTCCTATGACACAAGGGAGAAGATTCCATTTTCTGAGGAAGAGTGAAATCTGATCCTGACTAGCTTTTACAGCTTCTTTATTTAGTAGGGGAACCATAAATATCCTTCATTTGATAAAGTCCTACATGGCAGATTGGTACAAAAACTGAAAACACATGGGTTTCGGGTGGCCTGGCCAGATGAATACAAAACTGGCTTGGTCATAGAAGACAGAGAGTAGCAGTGGAAGGGTGTTTTTCAGAATGGAGACCGGTAACTAGTGGTGTTCCACAGGGATCAGTCTTAGGTCCTCTGTTGTTTATAGTATATATAAATGATCTGGAGGAAAATGTGGATGGTCTGATAAGCAAGTTTGCAGATGACATGAAGATTGATGGAGTTTCTGATAATGGCAACGATTGTGAAAGTATCCAACAGGATATAGATAGATTGGCAACTTGGGCACAGGAATGACAGGTGGAGTTTAATCCAGTCAAATGTGAGGTGATGTATTTTGAAAGATCTAATTTAGGTGTGAATTGTACTGTAAATGGCAGAACCCTTAGGAACATTAACATACAGATGGATCTGAGCATGCAGATGCACAGTTTCCTAAAAGTGGCAACACAGGTGGCCAAGTTGATTAAGAAGGCATACGGCATGCTTGCCTTCATTGGCTGGGGCATGGAGTACAAGAGTTGGCAAACCATGTTGCAGCAACATAAAACCTTGTTAGGTCGCATTTGGAATATGGTTGCAGTTTTGGTCACCACACTACCAGAAGGACATGGAAGCTTTGGAGAGAGTACAGAGAAGGATCACAATGATGTTGCCTGGTCTCGAGGACATTGGCTATGAAGAAAAGTTAAAAAGAGTAGGATTTTTTTCACTGGAAAGAACGTGGTTGACAGGAGACCTGATAGGGGTCTACAAAATTATGAGAGGCATAGATGGGGTGGATAGTCAGAGGCTTTTTCCCAGGGTTGAAGCTTCAATTCCAAGGGGTCACAGGTTCAAGGTGAGTGAGAAAAAATTTAAGATGTGCAAGGGAAGTTTTTCACACAGAGAGTGGTAGGAGCCTGGAACACACTGCCAGAAGAGGTGGTGGAAGCAGGCATGTTGGCAACATTTAAGTGGAATCTGGATGGCTGCATGAATAGGGAGAGAATAGAGGGATACAGACTGAATAAGGGCAGAAAGTCTGTTTTTTAGATTAGTTAGGGCATGATGATCAACATAGGCTTGGAGGGACAAAGGACCTGTTCCTGTGCGTACTTCTCTTTTGTTCATTTGTTCTTCCCCTTATACTAACCACCGACCATGTGAACTTTGGTGGAATCAGTGATGGGCATCTAATCTCAAAGGAACTGCTGGAATCAATATCCCTTCTTACTCCTGCACCCATCTACCCCATCACTCATCCCAGCCAGGAAATTTCTAAGTCCTGTTTTCTAAGTAAGTGCTTTGTCATATATTCTCACCTATAGAAAATTGTCTCCGACTGACATTAAACTCAATAATTTCTCATTTATCTATTTCTTGTTAAGCAGATATATGTTGCCTTTAATGGGCTTTTTCAATAAACTATTCAATTGGAAACATGGTGATTTACTGGTGGTGGTTAATAGATGCAAAAGAAATCATGGGTGATTTGGTGATGGGGAAACAAAACATTCCGTTGTATGTAAGAGCACTTCTGGTTATAAAAGAAAACTAAAAGGAAGACTTTTAACAGATCTAATTTGATATCAATGTCATCTGCATTCTAGGTTTAATTTCTTCTGGTCTCAGTGTCTTTTCCATTTCAAGTTTCACAAATTTTCAGTGGATTGTCTTTATATAAAGTTAACCTATATAATTTACTGCTGTGCTTTCCACTCCGTCATTCCCGCTATGACCATTCATAGATTTATCCCTAGCATGGTTTAGTCTGCTGAAGATCTATTTTTCCAGTGCCAGTTGGCCTTACATATTCTGTGTTCAACTACGGTTTTGACAAAACAGACATCACTCTATACACTAGACCTTCTCTCTAACAGAAGAATTATTCAATACAGTAACATAATGTTAATGCAATATTAGTCTGATAGTGTTGTGAATGATAGAGATATTTAACAGAGATCGCTGTGACAACTCCGTTCAAGAGAAGGCCTAGAATTATTGGAGCTACCATGATGCACACAGTACATGAGATAATCTGGGTTTTTGTGAATTTGCATTTTTGATTATTCCCTGGCATTGGCTTCTCATCCAATTGGTTTCAGAAAATGCCTGTATAAATATCAGTCACATCCTATGAGCAATTTATTATTTGTATTTCCACATTGTTGTGCTGCTGAAATGAAGTCTATAAGAGATAATATCATAAGTTGAAAAATAAGAAAAGTGGTTTTTGTATTACACTGAATGTTTGTCCATCTTAACCAGTGCCTTCATTACTGCATTATAAATCAAATTATAATATTTTACCCTCTCCATAAATATGTATTTAGTTTCTAAGATTTGACCTGAATAATTGACACTTTTAATTACGTCCAAATATATAGTGAATATGTTGCAATAATATTCAGGCAAATATATGAATTAATCAAATATCTTTAACCTTTATAAAGTCGTATGGGAGCTGCTGTTCTATCTGTGACAAAGAATTATTTAATTTATTTTTCAGTCAAATTCTGTGTCAAGGATTTTTATGATCTCCAAGGCCATAAAATCTTTGTTAACAAGTGACAACAAATACATCTCTGGAGAAATATTGATTGTAATGTGGGAAATGATACAAAGTTGGCAAATGTTGAAATTGTGCATAGAAGCAATGATTTTAAGGAAATGCTTGTGGTAGTTTCTGATGTGGCCAGGTAACTTGTACGAAATTTGAGATTTTGAGAGCAGTATGTTGATATTCTAACATCTGACAGCCCAATTAAAGTTGTTGGATGTGAACTTTCAAGTTCAGTAATTGCAGACATCCTTTACATATCCCTTAAATTTTAGTTGACTGTCTCATCCACATATTTAACTTATTTTTCACTTCCAGAACAGAACTTGCTTACTGCATCAATCTTAATAAAAAAAGTTCTTGGAAAGCATTTAACCAATTCATGCCGAAGACTGTTTATATTCTCTATAAAATGTATTTCAGTAATTTTAGAATGTATAGATATATATTCATTTAATCTTGTTATTTTCATTTTCTCACTGTTTATGGCATAATGATAAAAATCTGGATCATTTAAAATACTGTAAAAATTAATAACATGCTGAATATAAAGCGAAAAATGTAGAATAATCTGCAAATTTACAAAACAAGATATTTAAATGCTAATTGGTAAATGAAACTATAACAATAGTTATGACATGTTAAATATAATCTAATGAATTTTTTAAGACTGGAATCATGATCATTAGTAAGGAAGTATGAATTTATATTAGTCCAAATTTAAACCTTCTACATATATATGTGCAATATAAAAATAGGAGAACATGGATAGTTGCAGTTTTCAGTCATACTCCTGAGACATGTTCTCCTCAATGTGTTTCTTTCATGAATATGGATTTTTGTAAACAAAATGAATGCGACAATTGAATTTGAAGAAACCAAAGATCTTGTTGAAAAAGGTCTAGTTAGGTCTGACTGCCCCAAAACTTTTTCAGAGATTATGCCCCCATCTACCTGCCTTTGTACCAATACCTTATATTATGCCATTGATTATATTTCAAATCTACACATTTGCTTTGGATGACCAAGAAAGCCTTTAGACAAATGAAAGTTCTTTCATTTTCTGCAGACACTTAAGAGGTGATTTTCCATTGTGATTATCCTTCAGGGGATGAGCTATGGTAAAGTGCCATAAACAATATTTATGCCTTCTCCCTGGATTTTCATAGCTCTTCTGTTTAGGGTACAGTGGACAAGTGGAAGAATCATATTGAGAATCATTCTCTGAATACTATATTGTACTATATTGTCTGCCTCTCCCATGCCCTCAGCCCCCACCCCACACACCAGGCCTTGTTATCACATTGCCTGTCATCATACACTACCTACTATTAGCCACTAAGTCTCCATTAACAGCTATTCACCCTCCTAGCCAAAGCATTATCAACTCCTTGGTCTGTCCAACTGCTCTTCTCTCTCTTTGGGCTCTATCGCCACCTATCATTTACTCCTTACCCCCTTCCCCCACCCTCACCTTATCTTCAGTGTATAAGCCAACATTTTCTTAGCTACCATCAGTTCTGAGGAAGGGTCCTGAAACATTAACTCTGATTTTTCTTCTGCTGCCAGACCTGCTGACCTTTTCCAGCAACTTCTGTTTTTGTTCCTGATTTACAGCATCCACAGTTCTTTTGGTTTTTATTTTATATTGTCTGCCTGTTTGATAATTGTCAGTAGCATATTCCACTTGCCATGTATCCTTTGAAATGAAAACACGTTTTTGATATATTTTCCTTCCTATTTCATCTTTTTAAAATTTATGTCAACTAGTATTTGACTACTTTTCTGTTCTGAAAAATTGCCTGGAAGTCCCAAATTTCAATTTGTTTTAGCTAATATTTCTGACTATATTCTGAAGTGTCAGTAACTTGGGTGAAGAGCTCAAAGACTTGCTGTTATGACTGAGCTGCAATCAAATGTTTTAGCCACTTAAAAAAAAACTCAAAAGAACTGCAGATGCTGTAAATCAGAAACAACAACAGAAATTGCTGGAAAAGCTCAGCACGTCCGGCAGCATCTGTGGAGAGAAATCAGTGTTAACGTTTCGGATCAAGTTCTAAGGAAGAGTCACTTGACCTGAAATGTTAACTCTGATTTCTCTCTGCCAGACCTGCTTTAGCCACTTTCCTCCCTTCTCCCAAGTTCAAACTTTCTTCCTATACCCGAATTTGAGTCCTACCTTAGATTATAATTATTTTAATCAACCTTTCTGACATGTTATGCCATGCCTAGGGCTGATGAGACTTGAACCCAGGTTTTCTGGCCCAGAGTTAGGCACACAACCACTATACAACAAGAGACCTCTTATTTTCCTTGATTCTATCCTATCTCCCTCACCCTCCCTTGGAGATTATCATGATCATGAGACCCACCTGCTCTCCCACAAACCTAATTCCACTAAGCCAGGTGCTACATAGGTACAAGTAGTTGTTGTCCAAAATGGACAAATTGGCAATGTCCACCCTTGCATATATGATTGATTCTGTCTGAAACACTTATCGCATGAGTACCATGGGCATCAAGTCTTGTTGACAAGGTTTGTGGTCTTTTATTTCTTGTACCACCACTTCCAATATTTTCCTTTCATGTATAGCAGACCTTTTCAAAGTTTCTGTTGTTATCTTGGAAATTCTCGCACTGAAAAAAATGTTTACTTTAGTCATGGGATGTAGACATTATTGGCAAGGCCAGCATCTATTGTCGAAAGGGCAGTTAAGAGTTAACTACATTTTGAGTGGTCTGGAGTCACTGGGGGCCAGCAGTTTCCTTTGCGAAAGGATTTTAGTGAACCAGATCTGCCTTGGTACAATTTGAACTTGAGTCCCTAGAGCATTACTTGAGTCTCTGTATTTATAGCCTAGCAATAATACCAATAGGTCATTGCCTCCCTCTGTTAACTTAGGTCAGAAGTCACACAAGACCAGGTTATAGTCCAAAAGATTTATTTTGAATCACAAGCTTTCAAAGCACTGCCCCTTGGCTAAGTGAATGAAATAAATCTGTTGGATTATAATCTGGTATCATGTGACTTCTGTCCTTGTCCACCCCAGTCAACGCTGGCACCTCCACATCTGTTAACTTTAAGTTCTTTAAGTTTAAATTCTGTTGATCATTTCTCTGACTATTACTTAGCTTAGCTTTTATTTTATTCAACCTACCTGTTATAGATTTGTTACTCTTGAATCTGTCAAGCAATTCTTTTGAAAGGATGAAAAACAAACCTTGCACTTAGTTGGTATCCCTTTGCATTACTCAAAGTTTGTCACAGATCACAAACTGCTTCTATTCTGTTATCAACTCTCTGAAGAAGTAGAAATCAGCTTCCTCATAAGTTAGCTGGCAAATGCGCTGCTCACGGTGCGATGGAAATCTGAAAATCATAATTACAACTTCTAGTCTATGCTGTGGTAACTGTGCACACTCCACTCAGATTTGGCCAATGATCCAACAGAAAAGTCCAAAGATAAATAGGCATATTTTGTAGGACCAGAAGGAGGTAGATGGTTGCTCTGAACTACACAAAGATGTTGGGGGCAATGGCCATATCAGGTCCCTCCTCCCAAAAGTAGAACCAGCCCCCTCCCCAACCCCAGCACTTATAGTCTACTAAGTCCAGGTCTGGGGGCCAGCTCAGCCATCTAATATTGTAACAGCTTAGGAGCCGTGATTTTGCCAGTTAAGCAGATAAAATTGGTGGTTACAGGATCCAACATTTGCTGTGGATCTGAACTGGATGCTGGGTAGATTCAAAACAACCTAATATTAGATATATGTTTCACGCAAGGAGGCCATTTTGTTTTGTCTATACCACTGTGCTTGTTGATCCACTTCCACGTTATAATTAGTGAACTTCATTTGTTCATTATATTGGAGGCTTAAATGATTGTTCAGTGCCTGCAAAATAATTACTGTACTATAGAATTGCCAGGCCCTTACTTCACAAGAGGGAAAATCATTCACGAAAATTCGAAATAACCAAAAAAAAATTTTCCTTAAATTTTTGTTACTTTGTAACCTAAAAGGAGACTACCTTTTTGATTTCATAAAAAGTCTTCCATTACTCACTGGGCAGCAAGGTGGCTCAATGGTTCGCACTGCTGCTTTACAGCACCAGGGACCCAGGTTCAATCCCAGCCTCGGGTGACTGTCTTTGTGGAGTTTGCACGTTCTCCCGGTGTCTGTGTAAGTTTCTGCTAGGTGCTCTGTTTTCCTCCCGATGTGCAAGTTAGGTGGGTTGGCTATGCTAAATTACCCAAAGGGTTCAGGGATGTGTAGGTTAGGTGCAGAGTTACAGGAATAGAATAGGGGGAGGGGGAGGGGTCTGGGTGGGATGCTTGTTGAAGGGTTAGTGTTGACTTGTTGGGCTGAATGGTCTATTTCCACACTGTGGAGAT
Source organism: Rhincodon typus (assembly GCF_021869965.1). Taxonomy (NCBI): domain Eukaryota; kingdom Metazoa; phylum Chordata; class Chondrichthyes; order Orectolobiformes; family Rhincodontidae; genus Rhincodon; species Rhincodon typus. The sequence goes on along the minus strand of NC_063333.1, from coordinate 63,339,174 downwards.
TCTATTAATAATGCTCTGAATTATTACTTGGATTTTTCAGTAAAATAAAATACCTACTGCATCAGAATGGAAAAATAAATGAACAATAGCTATGAATGTCCTCCAGGAATGCCACCAGAGGGGTTTCATTGACATATATATTACCTAGAAGGTCTGGTTATCAGAGCTGGACCTATTTACATCAGGTCTCCATCCTTTTCTTGAACAGTTTTTTCAACTGGGAATGCTGTCCTGCATCTAAAACACCAGTGGAATAACATGGTCCAGCAAAATTATCAGCAATTCCACCTCTACTGCCCACTTCACTAAACATAGTAAGCAGAAATAGATTGATTCAATAGGTTGATTTCATAGAATTGAATCATAGGTTTCAGAACAGCAGGAAGCTGTTTGGTTTATCATTTCCATGCTTATCTATTTGCAAGGAAGTGAAGAGAGTCACCATAGGCTGCTCTCTTATTCAAGAGATAAGACTGGTGATGAGTTTAAACTGACAGTCACCGTGCAAGGAGACAGGTTGAGAGGGTAGGGCCTTCATGGTGACCTCAGCCAGAATAACAGCTGAACCTCTACTATTGGTCTCACTCTGTGTTGCAAACCACCTGTCCAATTAACGAAGCCCCACTCACACAGACCTGCGACCTGCTTTTACTCTGTAGCACTGCATTTTTATCTCTTCAGAGAATACTCAATCTTTTTGAAAACTTCATTGAATGTATCTTCATCATATTCTCAGGTTGTGCATGCCAGATCCTAAATAGGACTCGAATGCCATACATATAAGGAATCAGGTTATACTGCTTTGATAAAGCGTGCAATACAAGAGAGCTTTGATAGACTTTATATACCCATACTGCCTTCCAGGCCTTGGCAGCCACAGATTCAAAAGCTTTTTCTTAGTTCTTGCATGGGATGTTGTCATCAGTGGCAAGGTTGGTGTTTTACCTATCCCTAATTCCCTTTCAACTGGTTGGTACGCTAGACCATTTTAGAGGGCAGTTAAGAGTCAGCCTCATTGCTGTGTGTCTGGAGTCACATGTAGGCCTGTTCCCTAAAGGATATTAGTGAACCCAATGGGTTTTTACAACAATCAACAATAGTTACACGGTCAACATTAAACTAACTTTTAATTCCAGATTTTCTTGAATTCAAATTTCACCATCTGTCATGATGGCATTCAAACCCATTTCCCTGGTAACTTTAGCACGATGCCACCATTTATCAAAGATACGCAGCTCTTGTCGTTGATCACTTATTTAGAAGCTCAATTGATGTTAAGTATGTTCAATGCAGCTTCGGGGTGGCATGATGGATTTCTTCTGTACGTAATATTGGAGAGAAGACAATACAATTTTTTTTTATTGTAGGTTTGAGGACTATCAGAGATATTTACCAGAAACTAACTTCCCAGAGGTATTCCCTGAACACTGCCCTTTCTCCGACATGACTGTTATCACAATCCTTGACTTCTACAAAGCAACAGTAGATTTACAGACCTGTGTGGACTTTTTCTGTATCGATTTAGAAGTTCTTTTACCGTGGGCAGATGGTCCAGATGGAATTATGCAGCAAATTATATTTAAGTTCACATCTACATTTGACACCTGATAACTGATGTAGTATTGTCCCATCTCTTTAAAACAAAGTAAAATGTTAAATAGAGATAACAAGGTGTAGGGCTGGATGAACACAGCAGGCCAAGCAGCATCAGAGGAGCAGGAAAGCTGACGTTTCGGGCCTAGACCCTTCTTCAGAAATCGGGGAGGGGAGGGGGTATCTGAAATAAATAGGGAGAGAAGGGGAGGCGGATAGGAGATGGATAAAGGAGAAGATAGGTGGAGAGGAGACAGACAGGTCAAAGAGGCGGGGATGGAGCCAGTAAAGGTGAGTGTAGGTGGGGCGTTAGGGAGGGGATAGGTCAGTCCAGGGAGGACGGACAGGTCAAGGGAGCGGGATGAGGCTAGTAGGTA
>NC_063333.1:63299912-63336804 GCF_021869965.1 Rhincodon typus | reverse complement strand
TACCTACTAGCCTCATCCCGCTCCCTTGACCTGTCCGTCCTCCCTGGACTGACCTATCCCCTCCCTAACGCCCCACCTACACTCACCTTTACTGGCTCCATCCCCGCCTCTTTGACCTGTCTGTCTCCTCTCCACCTATCTTCTCCTTTATCCATCTCCTATCCGCCTCCCCTTCTCTCCCTATTTATTTCAGATACCCCCTCCCCTCCCCGATTTCTGAAGAAGGGTCTAGGCCCGAAACGTCAGCTTTCCTGCTCCTCTGATGCTGCTTGGCCTGCTGTGTTCATCCAGCCCTTGTTATCTCAGATTCTCTAGCATCTGCAGTTCCTACTATCTCTAAAATGTTAAATAGTTTTGTTTTGGAGAGAGATGGAATCTGATGGACATTAGGCCATTTTTTTTCTGAAAATCTCATCTTATCTAACCAGCAGTGCTGTCATCCAGTCATCTGATGCCTGCTTGTCTTGTTGAGTTGATGAATGTACATTCCCTGGTGGAACATTGATGGATGTTTCTTTGCAATTTGCTGATTTATTTTTCAGCATGTGTCGGTAGTTGTCTGAGCCTTATTTCAAAGACATGTTAATAATACATTAATATGTTTGCTCTCATTCTGAAGCATGGAATATGCTCAAAGGTACTTTATGAATATGTAATAATCAATTATATATTAAATTACTTGTAACATTGCAAGACAAAATGAAACTGTGGTGCTCATCAGGAACTTGTATACTTACCAGGAAAATTGCAGTGCCTCTTCCAACTAAATATGTATTGAAATACTGTTGTTCTTGATAATTATTTTTATTGGCATACAGCATCAGTGGGAAGCATTTCATGCACATCCAAAATTGGCCTTGAGAAGGTGGTGGTGAGTTTCTATCTTAGACCACTGCAGTCGTTGTGGTGTAGTTACATCCACAGTGCTGTTAGGAAGGAAGCTTCATGATGTTGATCCAGTAATAGTGAAGGGACTGCAATGTAGGATAGTCTGTGACTTGAAAAGAAAAGTAATGGTGATGGTGTTCCCATGCATCGACTGCTATTGCACTTTAGTAGAGATTGCAGATTTAGGAGGTGCTATCAAAAGATTCTTGGAGTGTTACTCAACTGCATCTTGTATACGGTACACACTACTTCCACTATGCAATGACAGTGGGTTTAAGTTGGTGCTTTGAATGCCAATGAAGCAGACTGTTATGTGCTAGATTGTGAAAGGCTTTGAGAATTGTTGGAGCCGCACTCATCCAGACAACAGGAGAGTACTCCTTCATACTTCTGACTTGTAGACGGGGCCCAGATTTTGGGAGACAGTCACTCACCACAGAATTCTCAGACTTTGACAGGCTCTTGTAGCCAAAGCTTTTATGAAGTTAGACTAGTTCAGGTTTCTAGTTAATGATAACCACTAGGGTAATGGTGGGGAACTTAGTGATGCAAATAGCATTGAATCTCAAGGAGCAATAATGCCTTAGTAGGACATGGTTAATGTTTAACATTTGTGTGGCACCAATGTTCCTTTTCACTTATTAACCCAGGCCTGGTTCATTTTCCAGATCTTACTGGATATGGGAAAGTATTGCTTCAGCATTGAGGAGTTGCATTTTATTTTGTTCATTCATGAGATGTGGGCATTGCAGTTACCCTTGTTGAGTTGCTTTCTTGAATCATTGCAGTCCTGTCAGTGTAGTTACACTCACAGTGCTATTTGCAGGGAGTTACAGGATTTTAACTCAGTGACAGTGAGGTGACGGTGATATGATTGCAAATCAAAATTGCGAGTAGCTGGGATGGGGAGCTTGCAAGTGGTGTTGCTTCCAGTATCTGCTGCCCTTGTCCTTCTAGGTGGTAGAGTTTACATGTTTGGAAGCTGCTCTCTAAAGAGCTTTGTGAGTTGTTGTAGTGCATCTTGTAGATGGTACACACCCTTGCCGCTGTGCATGAGGGGTGAATGGAATGGGTCACATGGAGTTCCAATCAAATAGTTTTGGATGATGTCCAGCTTCATGAGTGTTGTTGAATAAACTGAAGGTAGTGAAGTCATTAGTGAATATCCCACTTCTGGCCTTATAATGGAAGGGAGGTAATTGATGAAGCAGATGAAGACATTGGGCTGTGGACTCTACTCTAACAAATTCCTTCTTACATGTCCTGAGATTGGGATGATTGACCTTCAAAAACCGCAATTGTTTCTTTTTTTTTCAGGTAAGATTCCAACCAGTGGAGAACTTTCCCCCCATTCTTATTGACTTCAATTTTTCTAGGTTTCTGTGCTGCCACAATCGGTCAACATTTTGGTAAAACAAACAAGGATAGGGCTTATACAATTAATGGCAGGGCCTTGGATAGTTTTGTAGAGCAGAGGGACCTGGGGTGCCGGTACATAATTCTTTGAAGTTTGCGTCACATATAGACGGGGTGGTTAAAAAAGCATTTGGCAATGTTTGCCTTCATTGCTCAGTCCTTTGAGCATAGGAGTTGGGAAGTCATGATGTGGTTCTACAGGACATTAATGATGCCTCTCCTGGAATATTGTGTCCAGTTCTGGTCACCCAGTTATAGGAAGAATATTATTAAGCTGGAGAGGGTTCAGAAGAAATTTACCAGGATGTTTCCAGGTGTGGAAAGTTTGAGTTATAAAGAAATGCTGGATAGGCTGGGACATTTTTCACTGGCGTATAGGAGGTTGAGAGGTGACCTGAAAGACGTTTATAAAATAATGAGAGGTAGAGATAGAGTTAATGGTAATTGTCTTTTCCCTAGGATGGGCGATTTCAAAACTAGGGGCACATTTTTAAAGTGAGAGGAGACAGATTTTAAAAAGACATGAGGGGCAACTTTTTTACACAGAGGGTGGTTCGCGTGTAGAAGGAACTTCCTAAGGAAGTGGTAGATGTGGGTATAATTACAATGTTTAAAGGATGTTTGAAGAAGTACATGAATTGGAAAGGTTTTGGAGGGAAATGAGCCAGGAGCAGGCAGGTGGGACTAGTTTAGTTTGGGATTATGTTCAGCATGAACTGATTGGACCAAATGATCTGTTTCTGTGCTGTATGATGCAATGACTCTAAATGCTGCCTTTATGTCAAGGACAGTCACCCTCACCTCTTGAATTCTCCTCTTTTGCTTGGATCAAGCCTGTTTTGAGATTAGGAGCTAACTGGCCTTGGTAGAGATCCAAACTAAACACCACTGAGCAGGTTATTGCTGTGTAAGTGCTGCTTGATTGCACTTTCGATAACATTTTCCATCACTTTGCTGATATTTGCAAATAGATTGAATGGTCATAATTGGCCAAAATGAATTTATGCTGCTATGTAGACAGGAAGCAGCTGGGCATTTTTCCATGTTGTGGGTTAGATGCCAATGGCAATTGGAACATCTTGGTTTGGGGTATGGGTAATTCTGGACTACAAATCTTTAGTACTACTGTTGGGATGTTTTCAAGAACTAAGTCATTACTGTACCAAATGGCTTCAGCCATTTCTTGATATCCTGTTGAGTGAACTGAATTGGCTGATGACATGCATCTGTGATGCTGGGGATCTCAGAAGGAGACTCAAATTGAACACTTAGCACTTCTTGCCGATGATGCATATATTTCAGTCTTATCTTTGCACTATGTGTTGCACTCTTCAACCATTGAAAACGGGGATATTTGTGGACCCTCCTCTTCCAGTTAGGTATTAAATTATCCAGCAGGATTTATGACTAGATGTGGCTGGACTTCAGAGCTGAATCTGTTCAGTTGGTTGAGGGATCTCTTAGATTTGCCTATTGCATGCAACTGACTATTAGGCATGCATGCTGTAGGCAATATATTTTTATTGCAACTCTTTCAGCCTTTCTTAAAATATTTTGACTCATTGAGACCTGCCTATTTTTTCTGTTTCTTATTAAAAATTGAAAACAAAACTTTTTCTAGTCATGGATTTTTAAATAGGGCTGCACACTGAATGATGATTAAACAAGTTGAAATTCAAAGAGTTTTCAGGACTTTCTTTGGGCCTCACTTGTTCACATTGAATTATGGGCACTTTTGCTGTCCTATTCTTTTAAAGTTCATATCAATTTCAGCTATATTTTGCAAGGGGCTCAGGATTTCAAATTTACTTACATAGAAACGTAGAAGATAGGTGCAGGAGTATGTGATTTGACCCCTCAAGCCTGTTCTGCCATTCAGTATGATCATGGCTGATCAGTGAGTTCAAAACCCGAATCCCACCCTTCCCTTATATCCCTTCATCCCTTTAGCACAAGAGCCAAATCTACCTACTTCTTGAAAACACAATATTTTGGCCTCAACCACTTTCTGTGGTGGTGAATTCCACAGATTCACCATTCCCTGGGTGAAGACATTTCTCCTCATCTCCAACCTAAAAGGTTTATACCTTATACTTACACTATGAAACCTGATTCTGGACTTGACCACCAACAGAACCATCCTTCCTGCAAATAACCTGACTAGTCCTGTTAGAATTTTGTAGGTTTCTATGAGATCTCCATTCATTCTTCTAAACTCCAGTGAATATAATCCTAACTGATGCAATTTCTCCTCATATGTTGGTGCTGCCATCCCATGAATCCGTTTGGTAAACATTCGCTGCACACTGCACACCATCTGTAGCAAGGACATCCTTCCTCAGATAAGGAGAACAATACTGCATATATTATTCCAAGTGAGGCCTCACTAATGCCCTCTACAACTGCAGTAAGACATTCTTTTTTCTGTACTCGAATTCTCTTACTATGCAGGCCACCATAAAGTTTCCTTTTGTTACTGCCTGCTGCACGTGGGCACTTATTTTTGAAAGAAAATGCTCTCATTGAACTCAGGTCTCATTGAACATCCCCTCTCTCAATTTACAGCCATTCAAATAATAATCTGCCTTCCTATTTTGCCACCAAAGTGGATAACCTCACATTTATCCACATTATAACGAATTTACCATGCATTTGCCCACTCACTCAGCCTGTCCAAATCACCCTGCAACATCTGTGCATCATCCTCACAGCTCAACATTCCACCCAACTTGGTGTCATCTGCAAATTTTGAGATATTAGATTTTGTTCCCTCATCTAAATTATTAAGATTTATTCTGAATGTTTGGGGTCCTAGTACCCATCCCTACTGACCCCACTAGCCACTGCCTGCAATTTAGACTGGGCCTGGAATTTTATCCCTTGGCTCATTCTTAAAATGTTTTCTTGGGGAGATTATCTTCTGGCCCCTTCTGAGGAGCCAAGAAACGTGAAACAAGCTATGAAACAAAAGCAGAGTGCGTTGGCTAGATTAAGCAACAGATCCTTCAGTGAAGTATTTTGCGTTCTTCACGCCTTTGTTCAATCTTCAGGAGGATTGGAAAGTAGGGTAGAACCTCCCGTTTTTTTTCAATAACTAGAGTTCAGCTTTTGGGGTTGACATCTCAAAGTAACTGACACGAAATGGACATAATTTGACAAAAGCGTCTCACACCTTCCTCCCCAACCTTTCTCTCCCGCTTATCAGGTTTGTATTTCGATTCCAACTCTCAACATTTCGCTTACTTTTATCTTCTTTTAATCCACACGTAGCATGTACTTGCTATTTAAGCAGCTCGCGAAGTGACAAAAAGAAAAAAAGGTTCAACTACATACACAGCTTTTGGACACTTGGAATAATTTGGTGCCACATTAGTGTTTGACCACTCGCTCGACTTGGGACTTTTCTCCCTCAAAAGCCAGGTTTGTTTGGAAACCGTGCGGGATCTCGGTAAATAAAGCCTGCGAATTTATACTGGAGGAAAATAACTCAATTAATTTTCTCCAACAGGACTGAGTTTGCCGGTGGTTGTGGGTCCATTCCGAGTGTGAGGTGTTCACAGGTCGTGAAGATGGAGTAGACAGAGAAGCAGATTTCCCCCTGGACCGTGTACGTCTCTCTGTTTGCCGCAGCTTCTTGCTGCTGGGGCTCGGAATTCAGTTCGGGAGTTACATTATTTCGGGTCAACGGCGTTCATCCTTTTTTTTGAAATGTAAGGCTCCAGCGGCCACATCCTGAGCTGGATCGGCCAGGCTACACGTCCCCACGTCGACAGCTCCGAGCTTTGCCCGCCAAAGTCCCTTCAAATAGCGGCGACCCTTCAGGTATGGAAAACACTCTTGGGTTTTCCTCAATTATAGTGACCCGTCCGACGCACAGATTTTCTTTACCTTTTTTAAAAAAAAACGCACAATGACTGACTATCACGCAGGTAACTTGTTCTGACTTCTATTAGTTTGTTGCCAGACACTTAAAATCAGCGGATTGTTTGAAAACCATCATCGATAAATATATGCGAGCGCGCATTGCTGTTTATTTTATTTAAAGTTTGTGGTCGCTGTGTGTTGACTGGATTGTGTGTGCGTTAGCAACAACAGCAGCAACAGCTGCATTACACGCGATCTCAGGCTTCGCAGCAGCGATCTTATCCTCTGCAAACAAGGCACGTCACATAATAAGAGGAATTTATTTTAAATTATTTAAAAAAGAAAAGATATGGTCGCGATACGGTCGGCATCGCTCGTCTGGAGGTTTGCCGCTGGCTGGGCTGCGGCTCCCAGCAGTTCGCTGCCGGGAGTGAACCTCGCGTGTCCGCGAGCTGCTCGTCTCCATACAATGAGGATGCCACCAGGCGCTGCATTTTCCGACAGGAATCTCCCCCTCTGTCCCAGTACATTCAGACCTTCGGTAAACAGGCCACCACATTTTATGCATGCTGCAATTATCGGGGCACGACGTTTGTTTTGTGTTCTGCGTTCACCCTGATGCGTGATAGCCTAAACAAAAATATACACTGGCGACGCTGTGCAATTTGTTCCGCGTTAAGTGGAAGGGGGCGAACAGGTTGGTTTTCTCATCTCACGGCAGTGCCTTGTTTGTGTGGTATTGCCTTGCTACAAGTGTCCTTGTGAAGTTTCAGATGTGACAGAAGTTGACAGGCTCACTGAAAGTAATTGATACAAAGAAACTGCCACCTCCGTTACTGCTCGGAACATGAAGAGTTTATTAATTGTTTCTGAAAACAGATCAAATTCAACTTTGAAACTGAGTTTCAATCTTAAGGAATCCGCTACTCACCTGAGAATCGTTAGCCTCACGCTGACTTGTCAGATTCCCTACTTTAAAAACACTAAAGATATAACTCTCTCAATTCATAAACCTTATCACAAATACAGATGCTAAACTGATTGCAAATTCCTTTGAACTTTTTTTTCTGAAATGACAAAAACATCTAATTGTTAAAGAAACAATGTTACTTTACTGGGGTGTTTCCCTGGAAACAGGGAAAAAACGGCTTTTCTTCCTTAGAGGAATTTTGTCCATTTAAATTAATTTAAATTCAAAGACCAATTTATAATTTACAGTGATTTACCTCAATGTGCTAATTTAAGATTAAATCTTATACTTATTGAAACAAACAGGGAGATTGTTATATGAAGTAGCCATTTTGAACAGAAGTGTCTTTCAAGGTGCATTATCAGATGACGATGCTCCTTTAAAGCTGCCATACCCACACTGTAAATAACTGTGCTCTTTTTGTCCTAGTGGTAGAAGTTGTGGCTGTGAGGAATGCCCTTAACAAATCCCTGTCATGGCCCTTGGAATTATCTACTCACCTGTCTTCACCTGGTGCCTGCTTTTCGTCATGCTCTGCTTTCCCTGTTCTGTGTCCCAGCCCCAAAAAGACACCACCGATGGGCCTGAGTCATGGCCCACAGTCACTGGTGCTGCACCGACCTCTGAATATTCATACCCTGATTACAGGGGTAAAGGCTGCATGGATGAGAATGGTTTTGTGTATGAAATTGGAGAGGAGTTCACACCAGGTCCTGCTGCCTGCCCGTGTGTCTGCACTGAAGATGGTCCACTGTGTGTCAAACCTGAGTGCCCTAGTCTGCATCCTCGGTGTATTCGAGTGGACACCAGCCGTTGTTGCCCTGAATGCAAGGAAATGAAAAATTACTGTGAATTTCGGGAAAAGAAATATAAACAATTGGAGGAATTTGTGGTAAGAAAAAGCTCCCACTTTCAACTGTTATTTTGAATTTTGACCATTTAATCATAAAATGCTTTTCCTGTTATACGCTACATTTGTTCCTCTTCACTTCTGCATTTAAAATTCTGTAATCTTAAATTCTCTATTCATTGTTCCCCCAAATTTTTCAATTTGTTTTCTGTAAGGGATATCTAAAACTGAAGTAAGGGTTTCGGCCAGTATTTGGAACCTTTCACAAGTAGCCATTACTCATGTATGAACTTTGATCATGAGTGCTACAGGGCTAATCAATTAAAGAATACGTTGTAGCTGACACTATATATTTTCAATCAACATCCCAACATGTGCTATCCAGGGATGTCATGGGGTAGTGATGAATCCTGGGTGATGATTTCGTTTGATTTGATAGAAGCAAAAATGCCATTTGCTTTGTGCCTATTATTGCACCATTTTAGCACATTACTGTATATGAACATCCATAAAGAAATTCCATAAATCAAATGAACCAATAATGACAGTCAGTTTTCCTCCTAAAACAGGAACAGAAACTGGGAATAAAATATGCATAATTAACAGAAATTTTTGTCAGTATGAACGGTTTAGTTTCTGTATTTTATAAATATGTTTACATGTTTTAATAAAGCATTCTTTTACTATAATCATTACTTGAATTTCAATATTTTATTGTGATACCATCTGTACATATTATCAAAAGGAATCATATTGTGCCCTCTGTTTGATTTGCTAATCTTACTGTTATAACAGGGTTTTTTTCTGGCTCAAGATGGGAGCAGTTAACAAATGTACATTAAGGTTTGATTCAAAACGGCAACTCATCCAAGATTTTTTAAGCCGTTTCATGGGATCTGCCTATTGTTAGCAAAGGAAGCCTTTGTTTTTCATCTCTTAAATGCTCATGAACTGAGTGCCTTGCTTGATTATTTCAGAGGGTAGTTGAATCACCCACATTACAATGGATCTGGAGTCACATATTGGCCTCACAGGAAAAGATGGCACATTTCATTCCTTAAAGGACATCAGTGAACCGCATGGATCTTTATGACAAGCAATAATAGTTTCATAGCATTGCTGAGACTAAGTTCCAGTAGTTGTTGTGGTGTAATTTCAAACCATGTCTTAGCTTGAAGCTCTGAATTGTTAAGCCAATAATATTACAACTGCTCCACTATTGCCCCCAAGATGTGAATAAGCAGACAAAAATAATTTTAGGTGCTGATTACTCTATCACTTAATTTATCAATTACAAAGTGTCATAGTAGATGTGGGATATATGAATGCTTGGTTGTTGAGCGTTTTGCACTTCTATTGTCTCCTCTTGGATTTCTTCTGAGTATTTCATAGAGTGGAAATCATAGAAATGTTAAGACAGAAGGAGACCATTCAGCCCATTGTGTCAGCACTGGCTGTTCAAATGAGCATCATTGCCTACTGCTAATTTCCTGCTTTCTCCCCACAGCTTTGCACGTTATTTTGATCAATATGTTCATTTGGTATGTTCTTAGATGCCTCAATTGAACTTGCCTCCGCCACAATTCTGGGCAGTGCCATATCCTAATTACCTGCTAAGTGAAAAAAGTTCTGTAACATAAAATTTGCTATTTTCCAAATCACATTAAATCAGTGCCTTTTGGTTTTTTGATTCTTTTACAAGAGGGAACAGTTTCTCCCTGTCTACCATATCAAACCTGTTCATGATTCTGAAAACCTCTATCAGATCTCCTGTTATCCTTCTCTCCAAGGAGAATGGTCCCAACTTGAAACTATGCTCCTAACTGAAGTTGCTCATCCTGGAAACAATCTTGTAAATTGCTTCTGCATGCCCTGCAATGTATTCACATCCTTCTTATAATGAAGTGACCAGAACTGCATATAATACTCCAGTTGAGGTCTAAGAAGTGTCTTATACAAGTTCAACATCACCTCCTTATAGAATCCCTACAGTGTGGAAACAAGATGTACGGCCCAACAAGTCCACGCTGACCCTCAGGGCATTCCACCCAGAACCATCCCCCTAATCTAGGCATCCCTGAACACTACGGGCAATTTAGCATGGCCAATCCACCTAGCCTGCACATCTTTGGACTGTGGGAGGAAACCGGAGCACCCGGAGGAAACCCACGCAGACATGGGGAGAATGTGCAAACTCCACATAGACAGTCGCCCAAGGCTGGAATCGAACCCAGGTTCCTGGCATTGTGAGGCAGCAGTGCTAATGTGCACCTCCTTGCTCTTGTACAAATGTTCCTGATCATAAAGCCAAACATACTTTATGTTTTATTAATTGCTGTCTGATCTGTACATGTATACAGTTGGGTCCCTTTGCTCCAGCACCCCCTTTACAATTGTAACCCCTATTTGGTATTATCTTTCAAAGTTCTTCATGCCAAAATGCATCACTTCATACTTTTCTTCATTAAGTCCAACCTAGCACCTATCCGCCAATCTGCAACTTGACTGTGTTCTTTTAGAGTCCTATACTTTCCTCATTATGGTTTACAATTCTTCCAAGTCTTATATCATCTGCAAACTTTGAAGTGTCACCTGCACACCAAGATCTAGATCATTAATGTATGTGAGGAAAAGCAGGGATCCCAATATCAACCCCTGGAGCAATCCACTATAAACCTTCCTTCAGCCTGAAAAATGTCTATTTACCATTACTCTGTTTTACTATCATTCAGCCAATTTTATATCCACATTACTATTGTGTCTTTTATTCCATGACCCATAACCTTCCTCACGTGTCTGGTGTGACATTGTATCAAATGCCTTCTAGAAATCCATATACATCACATCAACAGAGTTACCGTCATCAAGCCTTGCTGTTACCTCAAAAGCTCCAAGTTAGGTAAACATGTCTTCCTCTTTGGAAATCCATGCTGACTGTTCCTAGTTAGCCCACTTTTTTCTCTGTTACTAATAATTCTATCCTGAATAATTGTTCTAGGTGCTTCCTCACCACTGAAGTTAAACTGATAAATATGTAATTGCTGGGCTTCTCCTTACAACCTTTCATGAATAAGGCCGTAATATTTGCAATTTTCTAGCCTTCTGAGATCTCCCCAAGCTTAAGGAAGGCTGAAAGACTGTGGCCAGTGCCCCTGCAATCTCCACTCTCCATTTAGGATTTGAACTTCCAAATCTAAATTCCTCTTAAGTAACAAGGGTTCAAAGCCACTGTGTTGTTGGTGACATACAGTTATTTAAAACATGATATTTTCTTAAAAGTTACACCACTTGCTGCCACTGAGAAAATTCATACCAATGAAGGGTCTAGGCCCGAAACGTCAGCCTCTCTGCTCCTATGATGCTGCTTGACCTGCTGTGTTCATCCAGCCCTGCACCTTGTTGTCCTACTATCTCTCATACCAATGGCTGTTGACTTTGTTCGTAACAAATAGGTTAAATGTTTTGTAAAACATCTGGTTTCATGTGACATGTGCATCAATTTTATGTGGTTGTTGGCTTCTGTTTTATGCATAATCATGCAAAGAGTTTAGGCTCAAGAAGCGTATGCCTGGCAAAAAAAGTGTCTGCATTGTGTGTCACTGCCAATAGTGTAGATTTGACTGTGAATGATGTGGTCAATGAACATCTTCCTGCTGTGGCCAAAGCTGGAAAGAAATTGAAGTTAAAGTCCATAGTTGTTCATCTATCAAGTAGAGCCTGGCAAGATATCAGCCTCTATTTTGAGGGCCTCTGTAAAACAAGTCTTCAATGTCACTTTCAGGTATCAAGTCTATTCATCTATACTTGTCGCTAGTTATTGAACTGGAATTAGATAATTGGAAAACCTGTGAAGATATCTTTGAGCTTAGAGATCTTTGAGGTTTATGCAGAGCAATATATTGGGCTAATGAGCTTTTGTAATGGGAATTATTCTGTACTCAAGCTGAACAATGAAGCAATGTATGCTACATGTCTGCTAATGAAGCACTTTGCTAAAAGAAAGTAGATTATACGTGCATTACTCAGCTAATAGCACAGTAACAGATGTAGGTTACATTATCCAAAATACATTATGCACAAGTTTCCTGAATCATTTTTCATCCTGGTTTGAAGTCCATTGCCAAGGATAGGGTTGGGTTTGTTGTAGAAATGGAAAACTACGAATGTTCTCCCTATATCAGAGTTTTGCTAGGAACACTGTAACAGCATTTAGCTTCAAGTCTGGCACATCTCTTCATTAAAACCGTTTACCTGAGGACCTGAGTTAATCAGCTGTTGATGCCTAAGGTTTATCAGTAACAGATCAGATACCTCAATGTGGAGACTCTTCCACCGTGCTACAAGCCATTTCCATCAAATGATTGAAGAAACTTTGAACCACTACTGTTGGAAGGTATTTCCTACTTATATAAAAATGTAATCACATAATTAGGGTTCAGACCTCAACTTTATTAAATTGCTCCAAGACAAGAAGCTGCTATTGAATCTCTAGTTGGTGGAATAAGTGTTCCCTGGAGTAGAGTGATTGTTCATTCTGTAGTCAATAGTTGCTGGAAATTCATTTGTAAACTAAGCATCTCATGTTCATGAGTTGGTCTTGCAATTCCCTTAGCAAAGGTTGGATCTATGTTTTGTCCGTTGTCTAATAACTAACTCAAAACTAGTCTCATCAGAAGATTTCCTTGGCTCAAATCAATTTCTACTGAACTAGCCTGCTGAGAGAGGCAGTTTGGTGAACCATGGCAGATTCAGTATTTTGATAGATGAGATAACTCTTCAAACCATTGCTTGAACGGGTAAGATGGCCCTGAGAGGTCATACTGTAGGAAACTTACCATTGACATTCTTGGTCAATCATACAATTCTAGAGCTGTACACATTTAGGTGACCCAAGCCTTACGTTTTGAAATGTTGCACTTTCATTCTTTCTGCTGTCTAAATAGTTAATGTCTCTGAGGAAAATATAACTTATTGGGCAAGCATAAACCTGACTCACAATCCATACTCTGCACTTTGATTTGGAGATTGATAAAGATATAGGTTTATGAATGCATCCAATACTGACTGACTATAAAAAAGTGTATGATTGTGTGTATCTATATCCTTAAACACTGATTTACCCAAGTGTATTCAATTTTAATGGTTATGAGAGTTTATAATTGTCTGAAGTCTTAACTAAATTATATCCACAGAGCCTTTATTTTATTTGCTGCAGTTTGAGATTTTTACAATTGCTGCACTATTAGTTTTATTGCTTTTTTTCAGGCATATGTTTAAATCTTCCAAATAATAGTAGACTGGGAACAACCAACCAGAAAGCAGAGTGGAGATTTGGCACATCGGTTTGCCATCAGTCAACAGTGTATGCAGTTTAGCATTTGGGTTTCATGCTGCAATTAGAAATGTTTGTCAATTTTCTGCTTATAATCGCAACCATACTAAGAGTAAACACATCTATTGTGCAGTTTGTTGGTGTTATCAATAACAGTAATAACTTTTTTGTAATATTAAGAGAAAGTAAGTGGCTGGCTTGGGGGTTGCTGACAGTTTTTGAAAAATAATTAATCGAAAAAAATAATGAAAAAATTTGGAATGTTCAGTAGCATTTTTTTACGCTATGTGTTTGCTTATCAGAAGAAGGCTTTGTATTTTTATCAAATGAAGCAGTTTTTAAAACTGATTGGTGAGTATTTCTGGGCTTTAAAGCATGATCTTTAGATTGTGTTGCAATCTTAAGGGTTTTTTTTGCTTAAAAAGAGCTCGTTCAGAATAAGTTTGAGTTTTGCTGAGGCCTCTTCTGGAGTACTGTGTGCAGTCCTGGTTGCCCTGCAATGGGAAGGATATTATTAAATTGAAGAGAATTCAAGAAAGATTTACCAGGATGTTGCTGGGAATGGAGGGCTTGAGTTATAAAAATAGACTGGACAGGACTTTTTTCACTGGAGCGTAGGAAATTGAGGGGTGACCTTATAGACGTTTATAAGATCACGACGGTCATAGATAAGTTGAATAGCAATGGTCTTCTCCCTAGGGTGGGGAAGTTCAAAACTTGGCAGCATATTTTTAAGGTGAGGGGAGAAAATTTTAAAAAGGACATGCAGGGCAAATTTATTACACAGTGAGTGGTTCGTCTGTGAATTGAACTGCCATAGGAAGTGATAGATGCAGGCACAGTTACAACATTTGAAAGACATTCGGATAAGTACAGGAATGGAAAAGTTTGGAGGGATATGGGCCAAACGCAGGCAAGTGGGAACATGGTTGGTGTGGACTCGTTCGATCGAAGAGTCTGTTTCCATGCTGTGTAACTCTATGACATTGACTCTGTGAATACTGGGGTAAAAAATGTGGACCAGAGTGAACACATCTAAGTTTACAGCTTTACAATCATATAATTCATGTTGAGGAGCTGGAGTCCAAGTTGCAGATATTGTGTCACATCAGGGAAGGGGAAGTTGTCCGGTCAGTTTGCTTCCTGATGTGGTCACACCTAATTTAAGTTCTGTCTCTGAGAAGGGATGGGAGGCAGTGACTGCAGGTGAGGCAGATATAGAAGCCCAGGTGGTAATGTTGAAGGTGCCTTAGCCCCTTGTTCAACAAGGATGAGGTTCATGCAAGCTATGTGGAGAGAGTGGAGGCTGCAGGGAAATAAGCAAACTGACCAAGCATCATGGCACAGGGAGCTAGTCCAGCAGTGGGAGGAAATGGTAATGTAGCAGTGGTAGTGACAGTCTATTTACTGGGAGATACACCGTTCTTCTGCATGGGCATGGGTCCCAAAGGCAATGTTGCCTTGCCTTGTGCCAGGGTTAAGAACAACTCCTCAGGCTGGATATGAACTTGGAGGGGAGGAATCCAGTTGTTGTTGTCCACGTTATTAGCAATGACAGTGATAGGACGAGAAAGGAATTTTGCTGAAAGATTTTGAACAGTTAGGAGCTAAATTAAAAAGTAGAACCTCCAAGGTAATAATTTGGGATTAAAACTGCACAATGAGCAAACTGGTAGAGGTGAATAAAGTCAAGGAGTTAAATGCGTGGCTCAAAGATTGCTATGGGAAGAATGGATTTCAATCCTTGGGGCACCGGCACCAGAACCGGGATAGAAAGAAGCAGTTGTGTTGGGACAGGCTTCACTTGAACCATGCTGGGACCATTGCCCTGGTGAATCAAATATCTAGGACAGTAGAGAAATCCTTCAACTAAATAGAGCAGGAATGTGTACATTTACAAAGTGAAAAGGATATGGCAGAATTGCAGGGCAGATGTTTAAGTAATGATACCCAGGGTGGGAGAGAAGAGACAGCATGTCTAAACATTAAAAAAGCACCAAACAGGGTTAAAGAGGGGGAATGTTAGTCCAAACTTAATGCCGCTCTACTGAAGTGTGTTATGTTTGGAACAAAATCAGCTAATTAACTGCACAAAACTTCACAAATGGAGGTTGATGAAAATGATCTTAAGATTGTTACAGCAGTATGGTTACAAGAAGGTCAAAACTGGAACAAAATATTCAGGTGCATGGTCTTTTCAGAAGAACAGGTGGGAAGGAAATGTTTGTGGTAGCTTTGTTAGTGTGAAGGTGGAGTAAGTACAATAACAAAGAAATAATTCTTTGAGCTATCTCTGATTGTCATGAAATATGCTTCACTTGGTTTTGTTTGAACGCGTTTTTTTAATCGAGCCAATTTAGCTACATATTTAAAGTATAACTTTGTTTCTAATAAATAACTAATTTTTCAGTTTACTGAAGAAACCTGATGAAAGTCTTTTGTTCCAGATATCAATAATAAAGAGAAACAAATTGACCATTTGGTGATTAAATAAGACATTTCCACTTTTGGTACAGCTTATTGAATAGTGAGTCTTGGTTACTAGTGCATTCCTCCGGCCAGCGTTGCACCAACCAGATAATCAGTTTGCTTTTCGTGCTGATTGAGGGATAAGTTGAGATCAGAATGCCAGGGATACACGTCTCTGATCTGCTTTGAAATATTGCCATGGGATCTTGTATATTCACTCATGCAGACAGTTGTGGCACTTGTTTTAATGTCTGTTCCAAAAGATGGCACCTGCCACAATGCTGCATTCCCAGAGTGCTGCCTTGGAGAGTCAGCGTAGATTTTCATACTCAAACCTTGGAGTTGAACTTGAATTTGGAATATTGTGACACGCAATGAGGATGCTACCACTGCAGTAATCCAAAACTTGCCTAAGACAGCAGCTTCTAAATGATCACTACCATCTTTAAGGACAAGGTCAGCAGGTACACAGGAACGCCACCACTCGCAAGTTCCCCTCCAAGCCACTCACCATCTGTACTTGGAAATATATCACAGAGTGACAATCCTGGAACTTGATCCCATGTGGCATTGTAGGCATATCTACACCAAATGGATTGCAACAGTTCAAGAAGGCAGCTCACTTCCACCTTCTCAAGGGAAACTAGGGATGGGCAATAAATACTGGCTCAGCCAGCAAGCAATGGTTATATTCTGTGATTGAATAATTAAAACATAACTGACACTTCTGGTGCTCAGATGAAGCTTGGAAATGCAAGTAGGATCAGCAGACTAAAGATTGACAGGATTATTTCTAAGGCATAGAACAATTAATCTTAATTAATATTTGTTCATTCTTTGATTATTTAGTAGAAAATTAAATCTAGATCGAATAGATAAAGATCTTCAAAGAAGATGGAAAATGTGTATATCTTTCAACTTAACAAAGGTCTTTCCTGAACAGACCACATACAATGAACCCTATCGCAGACCATCTGATGCCTATTTAATTTCTGAAGGAACTTCTTTTACATAAATGCTCCAAGAACTGCAAATATTATTGAGCAAAATGTTAGAGTGTTCATTCATTTCCACATCTTGACTACATGGCCATAAACAACTACACTATCTACACAAGAGATAGTAGGAACTGCAGATGCTGCAGAATCTGAGACAACAAGGTGCAGGGCTGGATGAACACAGCAGGCCAAGCAGCATCATAGGAGCAGAGAGGCTGACGTTTCGGGCCTAGACCCTTCATCAGAAAAGGGGGAGGGGAAGGGGGTTTTGAAATAAATAGGGAGAGAGTGGGAGGCGGATAGAAGAGGGATAGAGGAGAGGAAACAAACAGGTCGAAGAGGCGGGGATGGAGCCAGTAAAGGTGAGTGTAGGTAGGGAGTTAGGAAGGGGATAGGTCAGTCCAGGGAGGACGGACAGGTCAAGGGGGCGGGATGAGGTTGGTCGGTAGGAGATGGAGGTGCGGCTTGAGGTGGGAGGAGGGGATAGGTGGGAGGAAGAACAGGTTAGGGAGGCAGGGACGAGTTGGACTGGTTTTGGGATGCGGTGGGGGGAGGGGAGATTTTGAAACTTGTGAAATCCACATTGATACCATTGGGCTGCAGGGTTCCCAAGCGGAATATGAGTTGCTGTTCCTGCAACCTTCGGGTGGCATCGTTGTGGCACTGCAGGAGGCCCAGGATGGACATGTCGTCTGAGGAATGGGAGGGGGAGTTGAAATGGTTCGCGACTGGGAGGTGCAGTTGTTTGTTGCGAACCGAGCGTAGGTGTTCTGCAAAGCGGTCCCCGAGTCTCCGCTTGGTTTCCCCGATGTAGAGGAAGCCACACCGGGTACAGCGGATGCAGTATACCACATTGGCAGATGTGCAGGTGAACATCTGCT
Organism: Rhincodon typus; assembly: GCF_021869965.1. Lineage (NCBI taxonomy): Eukaryota > Metazoa > Chordata > Chondrichthyes > Orectolobiformes > Rhincodontidae > Rhincodon > Rhincodon typus. Next base: position 63,319,136 of record NC_063333.1, on the reverse strand, counting down.
TGATGTGGAAAGTCTTCTTGGGGCCTGGGATGGGGGTGAGGGAGGAGGTATGGGGGCAGGTGTAGCACTTCCTGCGGTTGCAGGGAAAAGTGCCGGATGTGGTGGAGCTGGAGGGGAGTGTGGAGCGGACAAGGGAGTCACGGAGAGAGTTGTCCCTCCGGAAAGCAGATAAGGGTGGGGAGGGAAAGATGTCTTTGGTGGTGGGGTCGGATTGCAGATGGCGGAAGTGTCGGAGGATGATGCGTTGGATCCGGAGGTTGGTGGGGTGGTACGTGAGGACGAGGGGGATTCTTTTTTGGTTCTTATTGCGTGGATGGGATGTGAGGGATGAGGTACTCTCTCCCTATTTATTTCGGAACCCCCTTCCCCTCCCCCTTTTCTGATGAAGGGTCTAGGCCCAAAACGTCAGCCTCTCTGCTCCTATGATGCTGCTTGGCCTGCTGTGTTCACACTATCTACACAATATGGTTCAATACCCTTAGCCTTATTTATGAAACATACGCACATTATCTTTACCTGTTCTTCTCCAAATAATTTCATTGTAATTAATGGAAACTGATTGATGTTTTCCTCTACGCTTGATGTATCCCCACGTTGGGGGGAAAGAACTTTTAATCTCTGGATTAAATTTAAGTCTCTCTTATAATTTTGAAGTCACAGTCCAAACCTGACTTTATTCATAGCAAGTCAACATTTTCAAGACCTGAATAATGTCTCCCTTCAATTTTAGTTTTTTTGAAAACAATTTTAGGTCTGCCAACGTCTCTTTATGATTTAAAGCCATAATACTGAAATCATTCTTGTCAATCTCCTCTGAAATTTACAAATGCATCATTGTCCTTGGGTGCCCGAGCTGCACATCAGAGTCCAATTGTGGTCTCATCAGTGATCAGTACCATGCTGAAGTAATTATTTTGACTTCCGTTCAAGTTCTATAACAGTATATTCTAATATTTGCTCAAGTATTCTTATATTAATTAAAAACATTCACTGAATGCTTGATAGTGCAAATAATTTTTTCTCTTCCATATTTATTTTTTGCATTTAAAATTCAAACATGTTTATCAGGTATGCACATTGAGTTTCTTTTCCAATTATATATCATCTTCAATAATAGATACGTTGAAAGCTAGCTAGCTCTTTCCTAGCCCATCATGTTATTATAATCTCTTCAAATTTTATTTATCCACCCTTATTTTTTCAGTTGATTACATGGTTTGGTATAATCAGCAACTCCTATATTATAATTAATATCCTCCAAATTATTACTCAATATTATGAACAGCAAGAAGTTCTGAATGAACCTCTGTTCCCCTTTAGAACAATGCTTTAAAATAATCTTTTCCTTTCAATTGCCAAGCTGCTGACGAAAGTTAACCACTTTCCTATTAATTCCATGAGCCTGAAACATCTTTAAGCATCTTCTGAAAATCTAAAAATTTGCAGCCAGTGGATCGTCTCCATTAATTAGTTTGCCATTTTCATTAATTAATAAACAAACAAATACCACCAAAGTAATGAAAGACAATTGATTACTTCTAATTGTCTTTGTTAATTAGAGGAATATTGATAATATCCAATATGGTGCTCTCTTGCACTCAGTCATACAGTTACTGGACAATGAAGTACTTGCTCATAATTTATTTTTGAACATCAGGGTTGTATTGCAATTCTCCGACAGCTGCATATTGGATATGTAGCAGGATCAGCCAGAAATGAAAGAAAAGATGGTACTGCTAATACGGTACCACTAGCCCAGAACAATGATTTTACCAAGATTTTGCAATCTGTAAATTTGTTTTCTTTTATAGATCAGAAATTAGCATTGTATGTACTTCCCCTTAGACCTCTGAGATGATGTTCAATGGATGACAACTGTATTGGAGAGGGCATTCATATGTGAACTGTATGCCTCTAAGTATTCAGAGTGGAAGGATCATGACATCAATCAATGTGCAGTGCTGATTTGATAGCAGCAATATCAATTTAGAGTTTACTCATCCAGTAAATGCTCCTTCTTAACCTATTAGTTTGGTTACCACAAATACCAGCATAGCAATGAAAGATGATTGATTAGTTCTAATTGTCTTTGTTAATTAGAGAAATATTGATAACATCCAATATCGTGCTCTCTTGCACTAGTCATTAGGTTAACTTGATTATAAAGTATTTGCTCATAATTTATTTTTGAATATCAGAGTTGTATTACGATTCTCTGACAGCTGCATATTGGATATGTGGCAGTGTCAGCCAGAAATGGGAAAAAAGATTGTACTGCTAAAATGGTACCACTATCCCAGAACAATTTGTTTTCTTCTATGGATAAGAAATTACATTGTTGGCACTTTCCCTTAGACCTTTGAAATGATGTTCAATGGCATGAAAGCTATATTGGAGAGGACATTCACATATGCACAATGTGCCCTCTAAGTATTCAGAATGAAAAGATCATGACATCAATCAATGTGCAGTGCTGATTTGATATCATCAACACCACTTTAGAGTTCACTCATCCAGCAAATGCTCCTTCTTAACCTGTTGTGTATCTATGCAACAATGAGGAAGAATTCTCTCCCAGTGCTCCTTCAAAGAGTCACCAAATACATCTTTTTGTTGCTGGTTGATTTCTTAGGGGTGTGCCTTTAATTCCAGAAGTGTTTGGTGGTTTCAGTCTTTTCATAGTTGGTTAAATAGTTTGTAAAATGTCTGGAAGGAAAATAAAATGGGACATGTGAAATTGATACATTTTGTTAGAAGGAGCAAGTAGTGGCAACATTAAATCAAGAATATAGTTCTAAACATGGTGGGGGAGCAAAGAGCTCTGCTTTTTCGAAAAACAAATCATTGAAGGTGGCAGAGAAGATTGAGAAGTTGGTTGATAAAGCAAATGTTATCCTAGATGTAATAAAAAAGGCAAAAAAATACTAAAGCAAAGAAGTTAAGGTGAACTTTTAATAAATCTTGGTCTAGGTTCCAGTACAGTATTGTATGCACCTCTGCGCACCACGTATCAAGAAAGTTGTGAATATTTTTCAGAGAATGTCGAAAGAATTTATGAGAATGGTTCCATGGAGGGACACTTCAGTGTTTGTGTAGTCTGAAGAGATTAAAACTGTTCTTTTTTGACTAGAGAATATAGAGAGATTTAACAGTGGTATTCAAAATCTGTGACACACAACATAAGGTGAAATGAGAAGTAGTGAAAAAATCAAAGTACACTGACAAAAGAACCAGGGGTGACATGAGGAAAAGCTTCTGATCACAACACGGGGTTAGGAGCTGAATTGCATTGCCTATCAGAATGGTTGTGGAAGATTCGATAATTTTCAGAAGGGAATTTGATAATTAGCTTAAGAATAAAGATTTATAGGGCAATGTGGAACAGGTGGGAGGAGTGATACATTGAGTGAGTGGGCAAAGGTCTGGCAGATGGAATACAATGTAAATAAATGTGAAGTCATACATTTTGGTAGGAGTAATAGTAAAAAGGATTATTACTTGAATGGTAAAAAGTTGCAGCATGCTGCTATGCAGAGGGACCTGAGTGTCCTTGTGCATGAATCACAGAAGGTAGGTCTGCAGGTACAACAAGTAATTAGGAAGGCAAATGGAATTTTGTCCTTCATTGCTAAAGGGATTGAAATAAAAAGCAGAGAGGTTATGTTGCAGCTGTACAAGGTACTGGTGAGGCCACACCTCGAGTACTGTGTGCAGTTTTGGTCTCCTTACTTGAGAAAGGATGTACTGGCACTGGAGGGGGTGCAAAGGAGGGTCACTAGGTTGATTCCAGAATTGAGGGGGTTGGCTTATGAGGAGAGACTGAGTAGATTGGAATTGTATTCATTGGAATTCAGAAGATTGAGGGGGGATCTTATAGAAACGTATAAAATTATGAAGGGAATAGATAAGATAGAAGTAGAGAGGATGTTTCCACTAGCAGGTGAAGCTAGGACAAGAGGGCATAGCCTCAAGATTAGAGGGAGCAGATTTAGGACTGAACTGAGACGGAATTTCTTCACCCAGAGGGTTGTTAATCTATGGAATTCCTTGCCCAGTGAAGTAGTTGATGCTACTTCAGTAAACGCTTTTAAAAAAAAGGTAGATTTTTTTTTAACAATAAAGGAATTAAGGGATACGGTGAGAACATGGGTAAGTGGATCTGAGTCCACGAAAGGATCAGCCATGATCTTATTGAATGGCGGAGCAGCCTCGAAGGGCCAGACGGCCTACTCCTGCTCCTAGTTCTTGTGTTCTTGTGTGAGACTCACTAATCCAATGGCTGCAACATGGCTGATGGAAGGTAGTTAACTTTCACTGGGAGAAACAAAAGATGGCCTTGGATGGTGATTTTGAGCAGAATGCACCACCTTGGTAAAGATGGCAACAGTTTGTGCTGACTGACAACAGCAAGGGCACTGGCAGAATGAGTACAGGAGTGAGAAGGTGAAAGCCACAACCTGAGAGATGATAACAGGTTCCTGCTCCGTGGAATTATTGCCATTGTCCCACAGTGCTGCCACAACAATCTCAGTAATCTTGGAGCACAGATTACTGGATTGCATTTATATCCTTTCTGAGTCTTTGCACATTCTAATTCATAGACAAGAGCTTGAGCTTGCATGGCAGCAAGCTGACCTTGCAAAACACTAGCCTGGGCTTCTACTGCAGAACTTAGATGTTGGACGATTACTACTTTTGCTGTGATGGAAGATGTAAAATTTGGCATCAGATGCTGCATCAGGGTTCAGAACAGAAGAAACAGGAGCAAGAATAGGCCATACTGCCCCTTGAGTCAAGGGTGTGAAGCTGATCACAGACTTAAGTGTGCAGTAGGAATTAGAAACATCACATTCTAATTGTGTGAGAGTGTTAATAGGTGAGTGATGAGGTTACCTTGAATTCAGTAATGTCTGCGTGACTAGTGTATTTACCATTTCTTCTAAAAGGACAGAATAAATTGTATAAGTAAAATGCTAATATAAGAGAGTTATTTTGATTGAGATGTTTATATTAAAACAATGGATTGAAAAAAATGTGAACTTTAAAGGGTCAGTTGTGGTTTCTGGCTTCAGGTTTTATTTGTAAACATTTTTTGAATTCTAGAACATTAATGTTAAAAACTATTACATATGACATTTGAAGATTTGACTGATCTTGACCAAGTGTGAGGTAATTAAATTTCTGTGGCACTAAGTCCAGTTTCTTGGATTATGAACCCAGTACAGTCTACTCCCCATTTCTTCACAGCATTTTTCTGAAGGGCCTCTTGGCTAACCGAGGACAGAGAACGTCTTTCACCCCGTCTACCAGGCCTTCAGTCCAGTCTTCAAAAACTTGAGATGCACTCTTCTCTGTTGTGTTGTTAGTGCTGCTTTGGTCAGATTCACTTCCTGCCTGAATGACTTTAACACTTGCTCCAGCTACAGTGAGTCTTCTGTTGAAGTGGTGTACATTATATTAGGAAATGCTGGCCAATTTAAAGTGGTACTCATCACTCATTGGCTCCCTGCTGATGCTGGCAGCCAGTCAACAGTGTTGTTAACACAGGCCAGAATGCTGAAATCATTGATATCAACATGGCATCATTAAATTAATGTAATGCTTGCATTGTAATCAATTGAGTAATTGTGTTTCAAATTGTGTAGGTTCCTTTGAGTTCAAGGTGGAATTGGCAGATGTGAAATGCTTAGAGTTGTCTCGAAATGTTTCGTCCTCATCAAGCTTTGGTAGCATTATCAATTATTGAACATAAAAAATAGTTATGCTAAAATGAGAGTTAATAAATTACATTCAAGTCATTTCCAGTAGGAGTTGCCTCTTTTCACTGTCTTATTAAATTTGGGTGAAAATTTTATTTGGATCTCCGTTACATGTCATCTACTCCAGGTCTTTTTCATGATTTCAGCAATGTACTAATAAAGTATGAATTTAAATCAGTTTGTTACAGTGTGGCAACACAAAGTGAAAGAAAAAAAGCTCTGTTTGCAACGGACCTTGAACAACACAACTATATTTACACATGACATCAGTATCTGTCGTGACAGTGATGCATGGTGCCCCGAATCTAGTTTCCTGGTTTGATTTCTTAGCTCTATAGTTGGAAGTGACATCAGCCAGATTGAATCATTTTCTTCTTATTATTTCTTCACCTTTCATAAAGTTTTGAGTGAGTTTTGATTATGAATAAAAACCTTGACTTCATCCTGGAGTGGAAATCTCAGGTATGTGCTAAGCTCATACAAGCTGAACAGAGTGACATTTGGACAATTGTCAGAGGAGTAAATTTAACCTAAGGTTTCCCCACCCAAAAAAAAACACAACAAAAGTCCTGTAGTGCAGTTTCAAAGCAAGTTAGGATCTTTCTGGCATCAATACAGGGAGGGTACAGAGCCACCTGTATCGGCACCTCAACATTCACGGGCTCCAGCATTAAACAGAGACATTTATCTTGCCACGAAGTAGCCCAACTGAAACAGGAAGGTGACAGGTCATCAGGGAAATGGATCATGGTACGCTAGGGAAAGTGAGGAATGGGGGTGTGATTGTGGGTCACAGGCAAAACTTGCAGTGAATGAAAATTCGAAAGTTTACTATATTGATCTAAAATCAACTGCACCATAAGGTATTGATATCAATAAAGCAGGATTACAAGCGGGAGGAATAAGAAGCTGTTTTTTTTAAATCAGGCAGAGTTCAGGGTTGGAATGTGAGCTCATGTAAGGAACTACTCCAATCTCTGGGAGTCCAGTGATTCCATGATGCACATCTGCCTTCAAATCTCACTTGATCAGCATGTCAACATAACTCATATCAATCAATTCTGACTTGATCTCATGAAGTACTAAGTGTTTTGTCAGCTTTAACAGTTTGTATGCTAATCAGGCAAGGACCAGGATTAAAACATACGACCAAATACAATGTGCAGTCCATCATGAAGCATGCCATCAGAAGGATACATACAAAGTTATCTTTAACTGCAAGTTGAGGCCTGGAATATTTTCTGACTCCCAAAAGCCTGTCCATCATTTACAAGGCACAAGTCAGGAGTGTGAGTGCTCTCATGAAATACTCTTCACTTGTTCAAATAAGTGCAGCACCAACAACACTCAAGAAGCTTGTCACCAAACAGGAAAAAAAGCAGTCTGCGATTGGCACCACACCCACAAACATTCAGCCTGTACACCACTGACACTCAATAGCAGCGTGTGTGCCATCCACAAGATGCTCTGCAAAAATTCACCAAGGCTATTTCGTTAGCACCTTCCAAACCCAGCATCATTACCATCTAGAAGGAAAAGAGCAGCAGATATATGGGACCGACCACCTGCAAATCTCCCTCCAAGCTACACACCACCCTGACTTGGAAATATATTGCAATTTCTGTCAGTGTCACTGGGTCACAATCCTAGAATTTCCTCCCCAAGGACACTGTGGGTGAACCCACAACATACGGACTGCAGCGGTTCAAGAAGGCAGCTCACCATCAGCTTCTCAAGGGCAACTAGTGACGACCCAGCCAATTACCCCCACATCCTGTGGGTGAATTAAAAGAAGTGAATTGTTGATAAACCTATTTAAGCTTTTCAAGTAAACTGAATCCACATGACTGTGGGATAACAAGGTGTAGAGCTGGGTGAACACAGCAGACCAAGCAGCATCAGAGGAGCAGGAAAGCTGACCTTTCGGGTCTAGACCCTTCTTCAGAAATGGGGGAGGGGAATGGGATTCTGAAATAAATAGGGAGAAAGGGGGAGGCGGATAGAAGATGGATAAAAGAGAAGATAGGTGGAGAGGACAAGGAGGCGGGGTTGGAGCCAGTAAAGGTGAGTGTAGGTGGGGAGTTAGGGAGGGGATAGGTCGATCCAGGGAGGACGGACAGGACAAGGGGTGGGATGAGGCTGGTAGGTAGGAGACAGGGGTGGGGCTTGAGGTGGGAGGAGTGGATAGGTGGGAGGACAGTTAGGGAGGCGGGGATGAGCTGGGCTGGTTTTGGGGTGTGGTCAGGGAGATTTTGAAGTTTGTGAAGTCCACATTGATACCATTGGACTGCAGGGTTTCCAAGCAAAATATGAGATTCTGTTCCTGCAACCTTTGGGTGGCATCGTTGTGGCACTGCAGGAGGCCCAGGATGGACATGTCATCCAAGGAGTGGGAGGGGGAGTTGAAATGGTTCGAGACTGGGAGGTGCAGTTGTTTGTTGCGAACCGAGTGTAGGTGTTCCACAAAGCGGTTCCCAAGCCTCCGCTTGGTTTCCCCAATGTAGAGGAGGCAAACATCTGGAACAGCGGATACAGTATACCACATTAGCAGATGTGCAGGTGAACATCTGTTTGATATGGAAGGTCTTCCTAGGGCCTGGGATGGGGGTGAGGGGGGAGGTGTAGGGGCAGGTGTAGCACTTCCTGCGGTTGCAGGGAAAAGTGCCGGGTGTGGTGGGGCTGGAGGGGAGTGTGGAGCGGACAAAGGAGTTATGGAGAGAGTGGTCCCTCCGGAAAGCAGGTAAGGGTAGGGAGGGAAAAATGTCTTTGGTGGTGGGGTTGGATTGCAGATGGCGGAAGTGTCGGAGAATGATGCGTTGGATCCGAAGGTTGGTGGGGTAGTATGTGATCCGGAGGTTGGTGGGGTGGTACATGAACGTGTATGTGTACATGAACATGTACGTCCACATGACTGTGTTACTTGTTGATAACACAATAAAATGCAACAGTAAGTGAGAAAATACCATGGCCTAATTAGCATTGTGTGATCTCTAAAATCAATAAAAATCAACAGAGCAAGGCACATCTGCGAAAAATCTCATCTTCTCCGAGGCACCGAGTCTCTAAGCAGGAGAACAAGGGCTGCCATCAAAGGAGAGCTCCTTCACAAAGCAGACTCTACACGTTAAGGTGCAGCCATTTGCAAATGAGTGAGAACCAATGTAGGATGTCCAAAGCCATCACCTCATACCTTTGCCAGCTGCTGGATGAGGGCTGCTCTGTCTGGGCTGTGCTGTGCAGCATTGCCTGACCAATCAAGGCAGCAGAACTTCATCTTCAGGACACTTATGGTCTGATCAATAATGCAGCAATGGTCTGTCGAAGTCTGAGCACATCATAGTCATGTGCTATACCTTCCGCAATTACCAAAGTGGGGGTGGGAGGAGAAATATATTACCTGAAAAGATGCAGGAGTTAGAGCAAACCTCTAAGGAGCAAGATGAGAGTAAAGATCCTGAGATGGGCCAGGATTCCCATAAAAGTGAGGAAGACATGACAATGAACAACTGAGCCAGAGAGGTCAGAGAGAACCTTATAGCCACCAACCTCCAGGCTGACTGAGCGCTTTTTGTGTTTTTGTTAATAATATGTTTGTGAATTTACTCTCAACTTGTTGCACGTCCCATTCCTTGTGGATTCAGTAATTTTTCTATTTGATTTTGATTTATCTGTGCAATAAAATGTTGACTGTCCTTTCAAATATGATTCCGATGACCTCGCCTCTGTGAAAGCTAAAGTTTATGTGCAAACCTTGCCCTAGACAATCATTAGCACTGCAGCAGCTGTGATTTTTTAAACACTTCCACTGATGTGCCCTCATTTTGTACTGGAATGATCCGTGGAACAAAGAAAAATGAGTCTCATGGGGAGCCCATTCCCTGTTCAGTATTACCAAGTTGTTCTACATACTGAGACTATATGTTGTGTGCCTTTAACTCTCACCATCCCTGAAATGCTCCAGTACTATTGCAATGAGGTGTAGATCTGGTCCCCCATTCAGCACCACACTTAAAGGTGAATTGACGTGTGAGTTGGTCATTGCCCATCTCACAGATCTCAATGTTGTAGCACGTACTTGAGAACCTCAGACAAAGGTCAGACCTTTCTCTCATAAACCATGTAGACACATGACAGATGTGTGTGTGTGTGTGCGCACGCACACACACCCCAAACCCTGGTTCCGCCCTTAGATGTTATCATGGTATTCATTGTTCCCAGGGTTCATCTGTAGGGTCTTGACTTCAATCGTCAAATTATAAGGACAATAAAACAAAGAACTGCGGATGCTGGAGATATGAAACGTAAACAGAAACTCAGCATGTCAGGCAGCATCTGTGGAGAGAAAGCACAGTTAACATTCTGAGTTTGGGTGACTTTTCATCAAATTATAGGTATGTGTTTCCCTGATGAATGATTCGATTTTGAGTCATTGACTTCGCTGATTAAGAGAGAGGTTTCAGGTGCACAGCTAAAATATGACGCATTCTTTTGCTGATGAAAGACAATCCATATTTTTCACTGTGGAAAACATTCTCATGTTCTATTTGCACCATAAGACTGCAACAGATGTTAGTGCAAGTGAATAGATACTCAGAAAAATGCCAATTCTATTTAATAATTGAATACCCATGTCACTCCTGTGTCCTGAGAAGGCTTTTTACCCTCTTGCTCCCACTACACCAGTGTGCAGGCCTGATATCTGTCACTGGGGTGCAGGGATCTTCTGACTGGTATGCCTCGTCAACTTTGAAGATATAGATGGGCATCCTCTAGGTTTAGAAATGCTTTATTTTAGGTTTGGGTGGTCTTGAGCAAGAAATTCCAAGCATCATGGAGATAAGTTTTACTTCTAAAAGTAAGGATTTACAGTTAAAGGCAAAAGCTGTGACTGTAAGATTAAGTATCACAGTGAGGAATGGATTTAAATTTTAATCAAGGAGCCATGCATTTAAGGAAAAATACTTGATAGAAGTTATTTTCTAACTTCATGGTCATTTTCAACATTTTATCTCTAAAACTAAATGATATTCTGTACTAATCTTTTGAGGATTGCATTTTTTTTTATGTAGCTTGTATTGCGAGAAAAAAAGCAATTCATATTTTCCAAACAGGGAGCCATAAGCAGTACTCTGTGGCAGGATCTAATTGTGCCCAGTTATGTTTTAGGTATCGTTCTACAGCTTTTGTTTCGAGAAAGAAAATAAATAAATGTTAAATAAATATCTTTTCTGGAAAACAAAAAAGGTTTAGCCTTTTAACGTTTCAAACAGTGTTGTCAGAGATCCTGTCTTGATGAATATCTAATTAGTTTATTCTAGAGAATGTCACTGTTCTTATTTAATAAGTGAATCAATTTTCGAAAGTGTATAAGTAGAATATTCTAACATAGCATGAACAAAGGTGAACCAATCAGCAAAACAGATTGCAAGATTAAAGATTCTGCGAGCATCCACTAGTATCATGCAGAAGCTTAGGAACACGTGAAATGATTATACTTTCCTCTGACAACCGAAGGATGAATGCTGTATGCGCTCTCAGAACTTCTTTCCAAAACAACATAACCTCAATGTTCACTTGAATAAGCAACATGAGGGATTTAAGCTCTTAGGTTGCTGTTGGTGTATTCTAGTTTGAGGCACTTTGTTTATTTCTTTCAAAAAGCCAGATAAATTCTTCAAAAGATTCCCTTTTTCTAAAGTATCACGTTAACAATGACATTGTAGTGTCTTATGTTAATAATTGCAGGAAAGTTTATGATCTCTAAATTGTGTAAAATGTCCTGTAAGCTCCTCACTGTGATAACGAATTAGCTTGTCATCCACCACATTGACAATTTATAAAGTAAATCTCAAAGGATGAAGCACTTTTCATTTCTAGGCTTTGCTCTTTTGTTACACAGCAGTGGATGCTGACCTTTTAATTTTGTTTCTTTTTCAGAAATTAATTGAAAGCAAGAGTCTTTATTGCAGCTATAATAAAGATTACTGTATATTCAGATTTAAGTCAACTACTTTTTTTTAATGTTAAGTTGTCATATTTGTCTGTAGCTTTCTCTTTCAAAACATTTTAAAATGTTATTGCTACAATGAACTGCATGACCCAATGCTGACTGTTCATCAGGAACCTGAAAGTGTGAGCAATGTGTTTATTAGAGGTTTTTAACCCAACCACAGTATTTAACACTCAGATATCCTGTTTCCTAACTAGTTAGAGGAGGCAGGCAGTTTACAAACTATGCCTGACTGTTGAAGCTTCACTGTTTAAAGGGCTCTTGCAAGGATCTGTATGAAAACTTTCCACAAATTTGAAGAGGGAACCAATCACTGACAGATGGAGTCGCAATGAAGGAAAGTTGCCTGGTGATTCTCAAATGCATCCGAGTACATTGTGCTGTGGGCTGAAAAGCATCCCAGGGAGATTCCATTTCTAGTGGATTGGAAGAAAAAGCCGGCATTGGAGACCAAGGCAGAGGAGATGAGCAGTGGGAGAGTGGTACTTCAATCCTGGGTTGGATGCTGGAAGAGGTTCATTAACTCTTCAAGGCAGGAAAGGTGAGTGACTCGGCACATTTAAGTGCAAATATCTTTATATGACTCCCCTAAACTTTCCTTGCACAGACTAAAACCTCTTGAGGGGTGCCTGTTCTATTTTGGAGGCAGCATGTAAGTAATCACCATTGACATTCTCATCTTATTGTCATGTTACCCATCTGCTGGGTGATGCTGTCAACAAATTTTTCTCACTCATATTTCTCTTCTTTCTCTTCTTGTAGGTGAAAGAAGTGCAGAACACCTGGGAAAAAGCAGAGGTGATTTTCCAGTAAACACTACCTTGACCACTTGAGAAGAGGATACACTGGAAATAAGTTGAGTGATAGCGTTCATATCAATGGCAATGTTGAAATGACGGGCTCCCAGCCATCTGTCACAGAATTAGATATCTCAAAACTACATGGCATGCAACACACCCCAAATTCATCTGAATCCAACATGCAATGAACAATGATGATCTGCACAATGGTGGCTGAGAATGCACTCTTTTTTTTTCCTGTTCTTGCTCATCACTTCCATCTTCCAGAAGAGTTGCAAGTGCTGTTCACGATTTGGTGCAGGGCAAGGATGGAGACTTCTTAGACAATTGCACACTCTGAAGAAGTACCATTAGATGATTCATGTGCCGTCTTCAACAGCATAGATGTAAGTATCTCAGTGACACCTCCAAGCCAGGCATGTGGTCATGTGGTGAATAAAACATCAAGCACAGGATTTTGCCAGCCCTTAATTGGTGGGCTGGGAGATGGTGGGGTCAGGAGAGGGAATGGAGGTGAAGGTTTGGGAGCTGCGTGTAATGGTGAGGGAACACTGGGGATGAAATGCCACTGTCTTCTCACTGCTATGCCGTTTTACCAATTATGGAGTGGGTGTAGAATGGCACTCCAGCTCAGACACCAGCTGTTCTAGTTAAGTGGCCTCACTCCATCATCGCTAACATTTTAGCAGCTTTAGGTGGGCCTTGCACTGCATAGGGACACTGCCTCATGAACACTAGCCATCTGTCTACAGGCTTGGTAAGTGATACAGGGGCTTCCTTCTCAAGCAGTCTGTGGAAAATGTAGGTGACACTAATGGCAATGGCCACACCATTGGCAACACCTCTTGTCCTTAACAAACCATCTTCTTCAATATACTTTAGCGATGCTTACCCAGTGCTGTGGCACTGCTTACCTGGTTAGGACGGTGCCTGATTCCATAGTGTCTTCTCTTCCAGATGCAATATCAGCAGTTGCTGTTACTCCTGGGAACATTTTTGAGACTGTTGGATTGCTAGCATTCGGATTGGCTAGAAGTTCATAGCCTTACAAAGGATGGAAATCCCATTAACAACTAATTAGTTGCCGGGAGCTTAAAAATTGAAACTTCACTCCCAAATTTGGTCTGAGGGCTTGCTCCTGCCTTTTGCGTCTGTATCAGGACCCGCCTCATCAGTAAAATTCCAGTCCTCAAATGAGCAGGTACAGTAGTGGAGTGTTGCCGTCGGAAGGTGAAGGATTCGTTAAGTTCTGCTGAGAGCTCTGGGGTCATTAATGAAGAGGAATATTCAGACTCGGAGCAGAGAGTGTGCGAGATTTTTCTAGCATTTCTAGATAAACTGCACATGATTGTGAAGAGACTTCTGAGTCCATCTCTGCCATGGGTGTCATTGTGTCTTTGATCATTACAATTAAGTCTATGTTCATGCGAAGTGCAGCTAACTACAAGGAGCATCAGACATGGCAGATTACTGAGTGCATATTGATTCTGTCCAATGGCCAGCAATGTCAGTCCCTCTAATCCGAAGGATGGATGATAGCTTCATCATCTTTTTAATAACCTCACTGAAGTGCAGCAAGTTTTTTCTAGCTTTAGGCTGACATACCGAATCTATTCCTGCACAAATACAGGTGGAGCTTTCAAAGTTTGGGCTAACAGGGCCCTCAGAAGAATTAACCATGGACAATTCAGCACTTAGAGCAGGTGAATGAACAGCCAGCTTCTGGTTCTGCTGAAGTTATAAGAGTACAACTACAGAGGAGTACTAGGAACAAAAAGAGTAGAATTTGCAGTTTTTAAAAAAATTTTCATGGGTTGTGGGTGTCACAGTCGAGGACAGCATTTGTTGCTCATTCCTAGTTGCCCTGCTATGCCATTTCATAGACCAATTGATATTCAATCCTTGTCTGAGGAAGGGTGTTCTGGCTATGGAGGGAGTGCAACAAAAGGTTACCAGATTGATTGCTGGGATTGACAGGCCTGATGTATGAAGAGGGACTGGGTCAATCAGGTCTATATTCACAATAGTTTATAAGAATAAAAAGGTATCATGAAGAAACCTATGAAATTCTAAGAGAATGACACAGGATAAAATCAGAAAGGATGTTTTGGGGAGTACAGAACAAGGGACCACATTCTAAGGATATGGGATAAGCCATTGAGGACTGAAATGAGGAGTAACTTCTTCACCCAGAGGGTGGTAGTTTCTGGAATTCTTTGCCACAGAAAACAGTTAAAGCAAAACATTGAATATTTTCTAGAAGGTGATAGATATAGGTCTCAGGGATCGTAGGTTATTGGGAGAAAGTGGGAACAGGGTACTGAGTGGGATGATCAACCATGATCATATTGAATGTGGAGCAGGTTTGAACGGTTGAATAGCCTGTTCCTGCACCTATTTTCAATGTTTCTATTTTCTGTGTTACTATAACACACTGATTACCATTCAAGTAAATAATACAACAGTAAATTGTCACTTTTACATTCAGTCTTTTTGAATTAGAATCTTTATTTAAAAGTTCTATTTTCCTGTCCTCCCTTTTGGTCCCAGTCGCTTGCTAAGTGACATTCAATTTTGAGGAAAATATGACAAGAGTTGAAATTAATCAGTTGGAATCAGTGAGCGGCTGGATAGTTGTCTAGAGTGCTGCTTTGTGTTATGGGCTCGGCTAGGATCTTCAGCTGGGTTTTATTTTGTACTGGATGTCTAGAGAGATTTAGATTAAGTGGAATAGGCCAGAGTCAGGTTGTTTTAGTATCCTTGGCAACTGGGAGAGAGGCTGTGAGCACATTGCAACATCAGGTTTCTCTGCTTTCTCATTCTACTTCTTCTGTTTCTCCTTCAGAAAACATTGGATGCTCATCACTGTCCTCCTCCTACAACTTCAGAGCTCTTTATCTCGTTATCTTGAGCAATATAGAGTATGCACCATCATTCTGACACTCCAGATAAATGTGAAATGTACCAGTAACCCCATGCCTATTCAGGCTCCCAAGTGGCAGCTTCATCTTTCTGATTGCTTGCTCAGGGTCAACTTTTGTGGTTATTTTGTTTTAGTTACAACTTATGAGAGCATTGGTATTCTCACAGGCATCATCAACTCTGTCCTTAAAGAGTGACCCATGGCTCAAAAGAACCATCTGCTGAGTGACCATTGAGATGGAATTATCTGTAGGGAATTTGACTGGTGCCGAATGAAAGCAGCATGATAGCTTCCCGGTTACCTTGCATGATAATTTGGTAACCTTTTGGTTGTTACATAGCAGCTAAATATGAATGGATTAGAATCCCTTTACTGGTTGATCAAGGGACTTCTGGAAGTGGTTGAGAAAAAGAATGCTACTGTTCCTGCTGGAGGCCCTCATTTATTGATGGCGTTCTAGCTCCAGCTATTCTGTTTCACACCAGGTGGAATTGCATAAGCAATTCCCATGCTGCTGTGAAGGCAGACATGTCTGTCCAAGGTAGCAGAAATAACTTTTAAAGCCATGAAAGTCACCTCCTAAACAATGAAAGCACGCTCAAAAGAAATCTTGGGAGTAAATATCATTCACTTAGGCAAACAAGCCAATGTCATAAGTCAATATTTAAAAGCCTTCCAGCCTGTCAATCATTCAGTCCCATCACTCTCTGCTGTCCTCTTGCCTTATTCAACTTAGTGAGTTCCAGAGAGCTCAAGAAAGCCGTGCGCTGGCAGTTAATTGTATTCAACCACAATCTGTAACCTCATAGCCCGGCGTATTCTCCATTCTACTCCTACCACCAAGAGAAGAGACCAACCTTAGTTCAATGATAGGTTCGAGAGAGTTGCCAGGAGCAGCACCAGGCGCAGCTAAACATGAGGTGCTAACCTGTGAAGTTGCACTTGCATATAAGAAGCAGAAGCAGCACACAATAGTCAGAGCTAAGCAATGCCACAACGAATGGATCAGATCTAAGCACTGCAGTCCTTCCACACACAGTCATAAATTATGATGGACAATTAAAAAGCTCAATAATGGGGGAGCCCAGAACAACTGTGAAAAAGACAAGACTGAAGCATTTCCAGCCATTTCAGTCAAGTGGATGATCCACCTTGATTGATATCTGCGGTCCTCAGCATCACAGATGTTGGTCTTCAACCAATTTGATTCATTCCACATGATATCGAGAAATGGTTGAAGGCTATGGGTCCTAACAACATTCCAGGAATAGTACTAAGGACAGACACTGAAACAGTCTATTTTTATATGTGGCAAGATCCGGACAATATTCTGTTTTGGGTCGAGAAGTGGCAAGTAACATTTGCCCGACACAAATGCCAGGAGATGACTGTCTTCCACAAGTGAGAACCCAACCCTCTTCCCTTTACATTCAATGGCATTAGCCTCACTGAATTCTCCACAATTAATAACCTGTGGATTAGCATTGAATGGAAATGGAACCAGACCAGCCATATACTGTGGCTACAAAAGCAGGTCATAATTGAGAATCCTAAGGCGAGTTAACTCATGTCCTGTCTTTGAAAATCCTGTCCCACAATCGAGATGGCCATGTCAGAAGTGTAATGGAATATTCCCCATTGGTGTGAATGAGTACATCTCCAACAATACCCAAGGAGCTTGACGCCATCCAGGACAAAGTAGCCAAATTTATTGGTATTGTGTCCACCATCTTCAACATTCACCTCCTCCATTGCAGCTGCCCAGTGGTTGCAGTGTGCACCATTTACGAGATGTACTGCAACAACTCACTAATGCTCTTTTGATAGCACCACCCAAGCATGCAATCTCTATCTCCTCGTAGGACAAGGACAACAAGCACATTGGAACATCCCTAACTTGAGATCCCCTCCAAGCCACACACCATTTTGGCTTGTCACTGGGTCAAAATCCTGGAACTGTCTCCTAAACAGCATATGGGTGTACCTATCCACAGTAGACTGCAGTGGTTCAAGAAGGCAGCTTGTCACCACCTTCTCCAGGGCAACGAGGATGGGCTGTAAATGATGACTCAGCCAGCGCCCCCTACATCCTGTGAAAAAATGCAAGGAATTAAAAAATGACAGAATGGTGGTAAAAATACATTCAATTTCTTATTAGCATGTATAGTATATATAAAAATAGCTGACTCTTCTGTCTCATGATGATTTCCAACATGCCACCAAGAACACTTGAGTGAGATGCAGAAGACAACAGGTTTCTACCAGTTTTCTTACACAGCAGCAAATTTTGTTCTTTTAACCTGCTGACTACTTAAATGCCTGCCCATTGCGGCAGATTAAAACTTCTGCCAGTGTGTCACTCAATCACTGTTTTTCTGTGAAATACGACACAAGGATTGCATGGTCAGGTACTTAGCAGATCTATGTGCATTTTGCAACCTCTTCAAAATAATGTTATTTGGAAAACATTATATGGCATTCATTTGCTGTATTCCTCCTCATGAAGCAGAAAATAATTACATTACTGAAAATGGATTGTGCATTAATTAACTTATGGTATACTTTTGATAGAGAAAGGTTGAGTTACTTTTTATTCTATTTTAGCATCAGAATGATGAGTTTGATGTTCACTGGGAGATTATTTTGAGTTGTACAATTGACGTTAGTGCTTCTAGGCTAAAGTGGTGATGAAACAAAATAAACTGGATTGTTGTTCATGATGATTGCCCTCCAATGACCTATCTGGTAAGTTGAAATTTGGGCATCAGAAGATAACAGGAGAAGCCTTGACAGTAATCCACTCCATGAAAAATAGCCCTATGACACACAAAATGAATGGCCAATTTAGCAAAGAGCCAGAGATCTTCTAGTATTTGTGAAGCTGCAGCCATTCAAGGCCATAGTTCAGTTACAAAGGGATAAGTGAAAATGAGGTTGGAAAATATCTCTATTTTGTTTACCCACTGTCACTGCCTCCAAGACCAGGATTACTTTTACTTTCATGTGATGCAGTAGGAACAATGTCATAGGTCTTGGCTTTGAGATTTTAAGAAAATGGAATCCAGGAAATAATCTGGAAATTACCTGGGAATCTTGAGAAGGCATCAAGGATCATAGCCACCAGCTGGATAAGGCTTTCAAAGTTTGTTAGTTATCTACATAAGTACATCAATTGGTCATGGGAAGGGAAGGCCAACCGTAATTTCATTGGGATGCATTGGCGACAGGGTCCTCATCCAATTAAAAGCCCCACCACCAACACCATCAGCACCAGCAACATCACTACCAGCATCATCATTACCACTATCATCAATAACAACACTCAACCAACATCACCACCATCGCCACCACCAACACGACTACCTTCACCATCATCACCGCCATCACCTACACCACCACCATCACCACCACCACCATCATCACCACCAACACCACGACCACCATCATCACCATCATTAGCACCAACACCATCACCACCATCATCACCATCAACACCACCAGCACCATCAACACCACCAGCACCATCATCAACACCACCATCACAAACACCACCATCACCTACACCACCAACACCGTCGCTACCACCATCACCATCATTACCACTAACACAGCCACCACCATCATCACCATCAACATCACCAGCACCATCACCAACACCCACTATCAACACCACCATCACCAACACCACCACCATCACTAACACCACCATCAGCAACATCACGACCACCACTA
>NC_063333.1:63239308-63299902 GCF_021869965.1 Rhincodon typus | reverse complement strand
CACCACCATCACTAACACCACCATCAGCAACATCACGACCACCACTATTACCAACAACACCATCACCAACACCACCACCATCACTTACACCATGACCACCATTACCACCATCATCAACTCCACCATCATCATCAGCACCAACACCACAAGCACCATCACCAAAACCACCATCACCACCACCAATATCATCACCAACCAAACCATCATCACCAATAATACCACCACCACCACCAACAGCACCATAACCACCAAACCCACTACAATGGAAGGCATAGGATTCCCTCACCAAAATAGATCCAATGTATTCAGATACTAAGGAACTATCTAAAGCAATTTTCTGTAAAAAGTGCGCAAGTTCAAAAAATTATTTCTTTCAAGATATTTATTTATATAACCTTACAAAGTATGATATGTTTTCTGAAAAATGCTAAGAAAAATAATACAACTAGTTAAGCTATTTTAGAATGCAGTTAAATCTTAACAATGCAAGATAGTATTGGCCGTGTTGTAATTACAATACTTGATGGGATTGAAAGATATTATTCAATATGGAAGTCTGCATGATGCAAGCATTGTAGTAATAAAATGATTCACCTCTTCAACTGTATTTTTGGACAGAGTAAGGAACATTAGCTATCGAAGGGCAGCGTGTGTGGAATCTTATTAGTCCTGCAGAGGTTGCGTTGGAGGCAGGATCAGGAGAAGTATTTGAAATGGATCATTAGAGTGGTTCTGTGTTTTTTCTCATTTCTTACTAATCTTACCAGAGGCAGGGTCAATATAGCAGCAGCAACACTCCTAACACTGTTGCGTAATCAATTAGACAAAGTAAGGGATGATATATGGTAAAGCTTTTGGTGCCAGTGGATCTTCCTGACATTGCACAAGTTCCTGCTGAAAATGGAGCCTGGCAAGTATCTGGTGGCAGTTTTCCAGTTGTAAGCCAGAAGTGGCCAAGGCCTTTGACACCTCTTGATTCCCCATCACAAAGCTGCTGCAAAGAGAAAGGCCCAAGCCTTAGTCACAAGCAACCCTATGAAGGTACTCCTTCTCAGAATGAAGATCTGATAGCTGTAGCCATTCGTTACTTTCAAATTTTCCGAGGTGCCCCGATTTGTCCTCAAATTGCCTCAGTAGTGCCAGTCTCTCTCAGCAGGACTGCTGACCAACCAGAATTTCAAAACTCTCTGATTGATCCTTCACTTCAGGAACTTGACAGTGAATGCAAATGTGACTACGCCATTGAGCCTTTCCATCAGTTTATAATGCTGTATGGCCAATTAATACCAAAAAGGTTGAGAGCTGTTTGGACGTGCTTACATTAAAAAACATATTGTTGGTAAGATTCCAAGATGTCTCTTGGGAACTTAATATTATTAAATAAGTAAAAAGAAAAAAGATGCAACTGAAGAGAATTTGAATCTGACACCAAATATGAAATGAGCTAAATGCTTTTAATGTGTACCACCATGTTTTTCACACAATGTCTGTGACCAATAGACATACAGAGAAATAAACAATATTATCTTATTTACCTTTTGGGTGGTGACATAAGCCCAAACAATCCTTTTGATCTGGATTCTGAACCAGTGGTGGAGGAAACCTCAGGATCATTGTGGGGCTCTTGTCATGCACACTGTTCCAGATCATTAATTAAATATGGCAATGTTTTTGTGAACAAGGCCCACAATAATGGGATAGATCCTACAAAGCTTCTAGATCATTAATATGTTTACAGTTATGGATGTAACTGATCATCTTAGTTTAATTATCTTTTCTCTTACTTCGAAACAATCTTGGCTGTCCTTTTACAATACAGCTGCAGAAAGAAATCAACCGACATGAATCACACATCCTGCATTTTCAGTGGATGCTAAATGGTACAGTCAACCTGAGTGAAACATTCTAAACTCCAAACTATTCTGGTAATGAATAATTTAATCATTTCATAAGTGCCAGCTGCAGTACAAATCTACGAGCCTTTTGCAGGTTTGCAAAATCCTGAATTATTCAAGATTAACCGAACTCCGAACTCTACATAAGTGTATACCTCAGTAAGGTATCTTACAAGGTAGATGATCTGTTCCTGTTTCCAAGGAAATCTTGTGGTGTAAGATGAATAGTCAGAGAGATGTGGTAAATCATAAATTGTAACACTCAAAAGTGTATGTCAATAGCAAATTAGTGATCAGAGAGCCAGGAGGAACCTCTTCCAGATATTACAAAGGACCACTGGACACAATGCCTTCTCCTACTTTACAGGTAACGCCAGTATATGACCATCTCCATGGTGAAATTCACAAGCCAGTTCCTCAAGGAATCTAGCTGCGAGTAACTCATCTCCTCACTCCCCAAAGCCTTTCCACCATCTACAATCGTGAGCTGAAGGGCCTGTACTGTGCTTGTACTGTTCTGTGTTCTTAACGCACAAATTAAGTGTATGATGAAATGCTGAACACTTGCCCGGAAAACAACAATCAGTTCCCCTTCAAGTCTCACACCATCCTGAATTGTAACTGTTTTGCTGTTCCCTCACTGTTCTGAATTCTAGTCACCACAGCTGCTTGTTGAATTGAAGTATGATCTGATATTATCCTCCAGGAATGTGCTGCAGACCAACATTTGCAAAACAGTGCCAAGTGAATCTCTTGATGTGTTATAACCGCTCATTTATGTAATCTAAAGAGCACTCAGAAGAAAATCTTGATTCTTTAGGAAAATTAAATGAAAAATATGAACGAAATACTGAAAAACTGCAGCAGAAACAGGAAATACTGTAAGTACTCAATATGTCCTCCAGCATCTGAGGAGAGAGATACTAAGTTAATGGGCCTAATCTATCTATGGAGGCAGAACTAGGCAGGGGATTGCAGAAATGGGAGGGTTCACATGGTTGCGTATTGAGCTAACACCCCAGGGCTGTCGTCCAGCCTCCAGGCAAGTTTCCCAGGGGTGGGCTGCTTTTGGAATCAGGCTAATTAGCACAATTAAAGCCCTACTTATTGGCAAAATTTAAATCTTCCGGCTTTTTTCTGGTCAAAAAAATGAAAAAAATTGCAGATGCTGGAAATCTGAAACAAAAACAGAAATCAGCAGATCTGGCAGCATCTGTGGAGAGAAAGCCGAGTTAACATTTCGAGTCGAGTGACCCTTCTTCAGGACAGTTGCAAAAATATACTTTATTCATAAAAAATCTTTACATACATACACAGTTACTGAATCAATCCTATACAGTCTTTGTACATGAAACAAACATTGGAAATTTGGGATTCCCTGTAGTTGTGAGAAAAAAAGCCCAAAGCATTCCTTACTTCTACAGGACAATATTCACATAAGAACACACCATCTAATACAATATACAGTCATTGGAGCATTCCTGTACAACCTTTACACGTGAAGCAACCAAACATTGGAAATTTGACTCAGAGATAATAGGAACTGCAGATGCTGGAGAATCCGAGACAACAAGGTGCAGGGCTGGATGAACACAGCAGGCCAAGCAGCATCATAGGAGCAGAGAGGCTGACGTTTCAGGCCTAGACCCTTCATCAGAAAAGGGGGAGGGGAAGGGGGTTCCCAGGAGGGTCTGATAACTGAAAGGACCCCTGTTGCACTTTTGCAGAAAGACCTTAGAAGGCTTTAGTGCGTCCCTCAGCACTGACAGACCTGCTGAGATTTCCCAGCAATTTGAGTTTTTGTTTCAGCCTTTTGCTGGTGATGGACTGAACACTGGGGTCAGCAGCAATATGGAGCTGACCTGTCAGCAGGATGTCAAAGCACCTTAATATCTCCTCTGATTGGCCCAATTGCTCCTCAACACTTATGGTGCTAACAACTGTGGAGTTTCTTTAATTTAAAACAGAAGGCATGCTTCTAAGAGCATCTCCATTTTGAGGTGTGCTTGAATCCTCTAATTGGACCTCCCACCCTAAGTAACAAGTAAAATGAAAATGACCAATTAGGTGCCTGCGTGACACAAATTGAATATGATCCTGACCCCACAGGAATAATGACCTCCCATTAGACCACTTGGTTTGTTATTAGACTGAGAATGGACTGTCTAGCCTCAAATAATGCTGATCTGGCTAATGTTGATCTTGCCTAGGCGCATGCCCTGTGCAATGTAACCTGTATGCCTCTGATCTGTACATCCTTGCTTACTATGATCTGTCTGTATTGCTCGTAAACAAAGCTTTTCACTGTACTTTGGTACTGGTGACAATAAATCAAACAATCAATCTATCTTTCAGGCCAAGATAAAGCATTTGTGCTTACAGATCAGGGCAGTGATAGATGCAGGTATAAACGCTACTCAGTTCTTGGTCAGTGCTACTTAAAGGTAGAAGAAACCAAACAGCTGCTGCCATTTCTTCTTTCATGTGGAGGAGAAAATGAAAGGGGATGAATCACATTCTTACAATTTCTCACATCTCCTGCTATGTAACTAAAGAAGTTTATAAGCAAACACCATAGGTTCCATTCCCTCAGCACATGTTGGTATGGTTAATTGCCACCACTGAATGCTGTCTTCCACTTGGTGCTAGAAAATGCTGGCAGGAGGGCAGTATCCACCCTTCTTAATATTGTTCTCAAGAACGAATGAGGAGGAAGGTAGAGGAAGGGGGGAATAGTTGCAACCTATGTTTCACCATAATTTTGCACTTGTTGAAAGCTTGATGAGATTTCAGAGAAAAGATTCCCTTAGCAACAGTCCTCTTGCAGGTTTAGCAGAATTGTCCCAGCATGCATTAGAGCCTCCTGCTACTTAAAAGGATTCCACCAGGAGCCCATCCTCATTATATGTAGTAACGCTTCCACATCTCCAACCCACCTCACAATCAAATATATACTTTAAAGTCACAATCAAGTTAAAAGAGAAGAGTCAGAGAAAACAGAAACTTGGGTAACTCAGGGACAGGAATGGTTGTTGGAAGTTCCGGGATTTGGATGCTTTAAAAGAAATAGGGAGGGTGGTAAAAGAGGCGGGGGAGTGGCATTGCTAATCAGGGCTAGCATAGCAGCTACTAAGAGACAGTACGAGAATGATATGTCTCTGTATGCCTCTGATCTGTACATCCTTAATTACTATGATCTGTCTGTATTGCTCGTAAACAAAGCTTTTCACTGTACTTCGGTACTGGTGACAATAAGTCAAACAATCAATCTATCTTTCAGGCCAAGATAAAGCATTTGTGCTTACAGATCAGGGCAGTGATAGATGCAGGTATAAGCGCTACTCAGTTCTTGGTCAGTGCTACTTAAAGGTAGAAAAAACCAAACAGCTACTGTCATGTCTTCTTTCATGCTGTCATCTCTTCTTTCAGAGACAGTGAGGGAGTTTTGGTTCTCAAGAGAGGTCGAACGACTGGTTAAGAGGAAGAAGGATGCTTATATAAAGTTTAGGAAACAAGGATCGGAAAAGGCTCTAGAGGGATACAAGTTAGCCAGGAAGGAGCTGAAGAAAGGGCTTAGGAGAGCTATAAGGGGGCATGAGAAAACCTTGGCAGATAGGATCAAGGAAAACTCCAAGGCTAATTACACGTACGTGAGGAATAAGAGAATGACCAGAGAAAGGGTAGGGCCGATCAAGGATTGTAAAGGGAATTTGTGCACAGAGCCTAAAGAGATAGAAGAGGTCCTTAATGAATACTTTTCTTCGGTATTCACAACTGAGAGGGACCTAGTTGTAGAGGAGGACAGTGTGAAACAGGCTTGTAGACGAGAGGAGGTCGATGTTAGTAAGGAAGATGTACTAGGAATTTTGAGGAACTTGAAGATAGATAAGTCCCCCGGGCCTGATGGGATTTATCCAAGGATTATACGGGAAGTGAGGGAAGAGATCGCAGGGCCTTTGGTGATGATCTTTTCGTCCTCACTGTGCACGGGTATAGTGCCAGAAGGTTGGAGAGAGGCAAACGTCATTCCCTTGTTCAAAAAAGGGAATAGGAATAACCCCAAAATTACAGGCCAGTTAGTCTTACGTCAGTGGTGGGCAAATTATTGGAAAGGGCTGTGAGAGATAGGATTTATAATCACTTGGATAGGCACAGTTTGATTTGTGATAGTCAGCATGGATTTGTGGGGGTTAGATCATGCCTCACAAACCTTATTGAATTCTTTGAAGAGGTGACCAAACACATGGATGAAGGTACAGCAGTAGATTTAGTATACATGGATTTAAGTAAGGTGTTTGATAAAGTTCCCCATGGTAGGCTCATGCAGAAAGTAAGGAGGCATGGGATAGGGGGAAATGTAGCAGATTGGATTCAGAATTGGCTGACCTTAGAAGTCAAAGGGTGGTAGTGGACGGAAAATATTCAACATGATGCTCAGTTACGAGTGGTGTACCACAAGGATCTGTTCTGGGTCCTCTTCTATTTGTGATTTTTGTAAATGATTTGGATGTAGGAGTGGAAGGGTGGATTAGTAAGTTCGCAGACGATATGAAGGTGGGTCGAGTTGTGGATAGTGAGGAGGGCTGTTCTAGGTTACAAAGGGACATTGATAGAATGCAGAGCTGGGCTGAGAAGTGGCAGATAAAGTTTAACCCTGAAAAGTGTGAGGTGATTCATTTTGGAAGGAAAAATTTGAAAGCAGAATACAGGGTTAACGGAAAGATTCTTGGCAGTGTGGAGGAGCAGAGGGATCTTGGGGTTCATGTTCACAGTTCCCTGAGAGCTGCCACCCAGGTGGATAGAGTTGTTAAGAAGGCGTATGGTTTGTTAGCTTTCATTAACAAAGGGATTGAGTTCAAGAGCCGTGAAGTTATGCTCCAGCTATACAAAAGCCTGGTTTGGCCACATCTGGAGTATTGTGTCCAGTTCTGGTTGCCTCATTACAGGATAGATGTGGAAGCATTGGAAAAGGTGCAGAGGAGATTTACCAGGACGTTGCCTGGAAAGGAGGGAAGGTCTTACGAGGAAAGGTTGAGAGAGCTAGGGCTTTTCTCTTTAGAATGACGAAGGATGAGAGGTGACTTGATAGAGATGTACAAAATGATCAGAGGTATAGATAGAGTGGACAGCCAGAGACTTTTTCCTACGTTGGAGGTAGCTATTACGAGGGGGCATAGTTTTAAAGTGAGTGGAGGTAGATACAGGGGAGACGTCAGAGGTAGGTTCTTTACTCAGAGAGTGGTAGGGGCATGGAATGCATTGCCGGAAAGGGTAGTGAAGTCGGCCTCATTAGGGGAATTTAAGCAGCTGTTAGATAGGCATATGGATGATAGTATAAGGTAGGAGTGGAGGTTAGATAGACCTTAGAATTAGGGTAAAAGCTGGGCATAACATCGTGGGTTAAAGGGCCTGTACTGTGCTGTACTGTTCTATGTTCTATGTTCAATGTTTTTGTCTCTTGCACCACATGGCTCATGTTTGATATGGTTTTTGTAAAGACCCTATCATTTTATAATCTGTATTTTTGATTGTGAACTAACAAGGACTGTTTTAAAACCAAAGGACTGTTAAAGGAATTGCTTCACTTCTGAAAACAAATTATTGGAACGCATCCTGTGTAGTCTTTACAACTCCTGCTTTGTTCAAGCAGTGTGGGCGGAGATGTTTGTAGATGGCATGCCACCACTGTATGTGTGCAGGATGTGATTTGACTGGCAGCTAGTAGGTGATTAGGTTACGTAGTCGTGCCCAGTCATGGATGCAAAGTTCATCAGCCTGATGACAACTCTGTGATTGGTTCCTGGGTAGCAGAACAGTTTGTGGAGGGGAACAATTCATTGAGAAGCCTTCAGACTACTGGAAGGACAGCTAGTGTGTGTTTCTTCCTCATGCAGTAAAAAAAATCCTGAAACCTAGTTATTTTCTCTCACCAGTTGTTGGAAGCCATTGCTTTTAATCAGTAACTAAGAGATTTTGTAGTTATTGTGTCAATCATTCTATTCTTCCTGTGAAGAATTGGAAAAGAGATTGAAGAACAGAAAGTCCTGGTAAGTAAAAGGATCATCTCTGTGTACCCTGTGGACTGGTACTATTGAACTTCTTTTCCCATTTTTTCCTCCACCCATAAAGCCAAAAGTTTTTGTTTTTCTGTGTCTATCTACATGTGTGTGTAGGGGCTTTAGAATGGAGGTTAGAGTCTTAACTAGTGGAACCAGATGTGAATACTTTATAATAAAAACAAGAACTGGAGATCTTGTGCTGGAGACCTGAAACATAAGCAGAAATAGATGCAGAAATACAGCAGATCTGGCAGCAGCTGTGGGGAGAAAGTAAAGTTAACATTAAATAAAGTTAATTCTGATAGAGTTCTGATGAAGAGTCACTGGATTTGAAATGTTAACTGTTTTCTCCCTGCAGATGCTATGAAATCTCCTGAGTTTCTCTAGCAATTTCTGTTTTTGCATTGACAGTTTAAAGCTGTTTATTTGTACTTACAGCATACTTATTATAATAAATAGGAGTTCCTGTTACGTACAGGAACCTGTTCAGTGTTTTCTATTAACTTGATTCTATCAAACAGGTCAATTTGGGACTTTATATACTTCAATTAAATTGTTAACTTACGTGGCAGCCCAGGAGTAATTGGGAATCAGTGCACTTTCCCAAGTAGGTTCTAATACTTTGAATAATCTACCAAAACATGTTTGAAATAACTTTCTTTCTTTGGTGCTGCTGTATTTTGTAGATGCTCTTTCTTTAGGTTCTACTGCTGCTAACTAATTAGTACTCATCAATATTTCTAAAGGCTGAACTTAAGATTGCACAACATTCGTGAGTTGCAATTCATGGTAAAGGTCCGTTTATTATACTGTGGGATTCTAATTTTGCCAATGTTCTACAAATTGTAAAACAAAACATTCTTGTGGTTACATATCTGAGATAATGATAATAGAATGAGTGTCATATTTTCAGTGGGAGATTGAATTTTCATGAGTAAACACCTTTGACAACTTTAGTCATCTTGTGAGAGAAGAGGATCAAGATTAGGAATTGTCAACACTGGGAAATCAAACAATTTCCACTTTTTGACATGAAATTATATATCAAACACTGTCTGCTACAGAATGTTGAATGGAAAGCATTTTACTCAGAATCTAGAAATAAGGGGCAAGGATTCAGTTGTGATGAGATTTACAAATCCATTGCAGCCATGTGGGTAAACACTCAGTGGGATAGGAAAGGGGACAGGGGACAGGGAGTTCAAGGCATCAGTGAGTTTACGCAGGTACCAGTATTTAACAAAGAAAATTAAGTATTCTTTATCTGAATATGTGAAGCATCACAATAAGACACAGAGTTGGATTTTCTGGGGCAAACATATTTCCAAACCCCCAACCAAAAAGTCCTGCCCACCCAAAATTCAACTGCCCTGAGGTATTATTATCCTGAGGAAGGTATAATTTATTTTGAATGAGAAATCTACTCCAAATTGGAAAATAGACTTACCCAGAGAGCTGCCAGTTAATATATACCTAGTAGCAGAGTAGGCCACTCAGCTCCTCAAATGCACACATTCCATCACAGTGCTCCTCCTGTTACCTCAGAAGAGGTGGAGGTCATCAAGCCAGATGACCAAAGAGCCAGATCTCTGTTGGGGGCTATGCATATCTTGACTGAAGTAAGGTTAAGATTGCCAGCGTTTTAATCACTGTTTGACCTCTTTTGTTGAGCTCATGGAGAGACGGGTCACGTGACAGCAATAGATTGTACAATGGATTGAAAGTTCCTGAAGATTTTTTTTTCATGCTGGGTCAACTTTCATGTGGGCAATATTCAATTATTTGGCAATGACAACAATAATGACAGGGAATACTCACAGGTTAAATTTCAGCTAATTATTCCATGGCTGTTTCAGACTTCATTTTGGACCACCTTCTATTTCTTGCAGCATCAAGATGGCAGCAAAAATGCATCTTTTATTGGTCCTAAAATGGGATGGATCCAACTCAACATCCAACTTCATTCCCACTGCCGTATTCACCTTTGTGCTAAGTATGAGGTGGTTGGCATGACTTTAGCCCTTACGCACCTGTCCACCATTAAAAATGATGGCAGAACTATTGGTTAGGAAGTAAGATTCTTGGGTAATGTACTGACTACTGATTTCACATCAATTATGGGGACTTCTGACGAAGTGGATGTACAGTTTATAATTTTCCAAAATTCCCTTAATTCTCAAACAATCCCAGTGGATTTCATGTTTGCAAATATAATTCCTCTAGCCAAGATGGAAAGAGAGCAAGTAGAAACAGGGAACTGTGGGCCAGTTGTTTTGACATCAGTTATTGGGAAAGTGGTGGAATCTATTATTAAGGAAGTCTCAACAAGGCAATAAGAAATTCATTGTTCAATCAGAGTTATCATAGTTTTGCAAGAGGAAATTTGTCTTTGACGAATTAATTAGAGTTTATTGACAATGTAAGTTGTATGGTAGGTAAAGAGAATATAGTTGTAGTATGCAACAAAAACAAAGTTGCTGGAAAAGCTCAGCAGGTCTGGTAGCGTCTGTGAAGGATAAAACAGAGTTAACTTTTCGGGTCCGGTGACCTTTCCTCAGTTCTGCATGCGTTTCTATAAAGATTGACACTGGGGCTTCAGCTATTAACTATGTCATGAATGACTTCATCAAAGAGACAGAAAGTAATGCATCTAAGTTGGTAGGGTATAAAACTATAGGGAAATGTAAGCAATGAGGAAGATACAAAAAGCCAGCAAAGAGATGTAAACAGGTAAGCATGTGGGGATAAGATAGCAGCTGGATTATAATGTGAGAAATGTAAGTTTTAAGATTTTCCACTTTTGTAATAACCGAAAAGCAGAATATTTAGAAAATTACTGAAACTTGGAAATTTTGATGTTCAATGGGTTTTATACTAGAAACACAGAACATTGGCATGCAGGGACAACAAGCAATTATGAATATGAATGGCATGTTGCCCTTTACTGCAATGAGGTTAGAATAAAAGAATAAACTAAGTCTAGTGAAAATTGGAAGGGATTTTGATGAGACCACATCTTAAATACAGTACATAGTTTTGATTTCCATATTTAAGGAAGGATATACTTGCATTGGAAGCAATGAGATCATTAACTTGTTTGCTGTGATTAATTAGTTGTCTTATAATGCTAGGCTGAGAGATTTAGGTCTATTCTGTCTGGAGTTCACATTTTGAAAGATGATCTCATTCCAACGAACACGTTTCTGAAAGGGTTTGGCAGGGTATACACAGAGATTGATTCTATTGGCTGAACAGTATAAAACTAGACAACACAATCTCAGAATTAAAGCCCAGTCATTTAAGACTGAAATGAGAAATGTCTTCACTCATAGGGTTGTGAATCTTTGGAATGCTTTGGAATCCCTAAAAGAAGACAGTATGTTCATGATGAATTCCAAACAAGACAACCGCAGTTTTAGTGAATCTTCAGAAGAAAAGGTGCTGTGGTGGTTTTGTTATTAGACCAGTGGTCCCAAGAGCTGTGTACTGAAATTCCATACTGACAAGTTGTGCAAATGAATTTGATAAATTTGGTATTCCATAGTTTGTTCTAGACCAAGAAAGTTAAAATAGAAATTGCTAGAACTTGGAAGGACAATGTGCCTATATGTTTGGATGTAACATTTCATCAGAACTATGTAAGTTGCTAAAGTCCAACTGGTTCACTCATGCACTTTAAGTAACACTAGGTCACATTATATAATGCTGTCTGAACTAGCCTAACCATCTATTCAGCCTTAAAAATAATTGTTGATTGGGAGAAATACCTATCCGTGTCTTCACAGGGAAGCTGGGAATGGGTGATAATTTAGCCTTGCAGTGTTGCAGCATTGCCCATATCCTGCGAGAAAAGTAAAGAATATATATTTCTAAATATTTTTTAAAAACAGCATTTGTCCAACATTGTGTAATCCAAATTTAGCTGTTCAGTTTCTTGACTTTGTTCACTATTATCTTCACTTATTGTTCATTGGAATAATTTGACTTGCACTTAATTATGTAGACCAGCACTGTCTTTAAAGTTGATATTCCCAATCATATATACTCATAGCCAGTAGTTATTGTGACCATAGCTGACTTAGCTGGAGTTTCCAAGCTTACATTTGTCTTGTTTAATATAAAAATATAGGCTACCTACAGCTCCTAGGAATTGCATTGGCAGATTTCTTTTTCAAAACATCATAGCCAATATGACTGATAGTGAACAAATTCAGCATTTCTGAGACCACCCTTAGAAATTTGAGACAGTTACAGAATGTTGAGAAGGAATGATCACCTAAACATGCTTGGATTCTGACTTGCTTCCCTAACCCCAAGGTGATATGATGTTCAAAGCAGTTTAGAATTTGTCCTTTGGTCATATGGGATTTGCATTAAATATCTTTCACATTTGGTGCAGATAGTGTTATCGTGTTTCAATTGGGGAAGCTTTTCTCCTTAGAAAGTCTTTGGAAAGCAATATTTGGATTGTTAATATTTTAAACGCATGATACCAAGTAGAATAACTAGCACTGTACCTGCCTTGACTTATAATGTAACCAATTTTGAAAAGGATATTACACAACATTAAATCTACCATCTTTTTAGCTCTTTGTATAATTCCTTGTCATTCAAATTTTGATTGCAATACAAACAAAGTGCAGAAATATGACAGTAGGAAGCTTTAATATTAATTCACTCAGTTATAAGCTGTAAATCCCATTCCGCAGACCTTCATAAAGTGCTCTCTATGTTCAGTTCTGTAACTCATATAAAATGAGCTTTGTTTGGCCACGGTTCAAATGCTGATTCTGTTTTAGGTTTCACCATGTGAGAAGTGCCGCTGTGAGCCCAATGGAGAAGTGCACTGTTCCGTAGCAGAATGTGCTCAGGTTGACTGTGTGGATCCAGTATATGAACCTGATCAGTGCTGCCCTATCTGCAAAGATGGTATGTGCTTGTTAAAAATAACCCATTTTGTTTCTTTCTTTTCTGAAATGCGTGACTGCTAATTTACACATCAAATGTTTTTTGTAAACCAGTTGTAAATGAGGAATATATTTCATAGTAGTTATTATTGTTATACAATACATTTTGTCATCTTGTGATAATATTACTAATTTACTATAATACAGGCTCTCTCACAGGTTTATTCATATTGTAGGACATCCATCTCTCAGATGATCCAATACTTATATCGCAGTGCAGAGAAGGAATATGTTAGCATGCCAACTATGACTATTTTACCAAGTCATTTTACATGGAAGTTTCACAGGAACTACCTATCATGCAGATATCCACTTCAATAGGCAGAAGAACATTCAGCTGTCAAGCTAAATTCAGGCTAAATTTATTGAAGGAAGCAAAGTACAGCTGTAGGAGAACAAGGTTAAATCTGTGCATCACTGATGCTGTGATTTTAAGGACAAGCTGAACTGCCCAGAATTTTAAAATCTGTTTTAAGCATCTTTAATCTGAAACTTTTAATGAGATCAATGTGGATTTACAATGTCCTTTCCTCAACAACAAGTTGTAAGAATGTGGTTGAGTTCCGTTAAGCTGAAGCAAAAGAAGAGCTATCAGCCATTTTTAAAAATACATTGTATTCACTTAACATCTTTCACAACCCTGCAATGCCTTAAAGCACTTTATAGCAAATAAAGTGTTTTCTTTTACAGAGTGTGTAGTGATTGGAACGAGGTCAGCTAGGTGGATTGACTGTTCACTCAAGGAGCCAGCTGTGTGCTAGTGGAGTCAGTGTCATGTACTTTGCAGGTGTAAATAAAGGATGACTTGGTGACAAGATACTGGTCTTTATGAAGTTATTTCAGTGGTGACAAGAGAAAAACATTCCCCTGAAGAGACTTGCTCGCAACAGTCATCTTTCGTTTGGAGTAAACATTTCTGGTGTCATGCTATTTGGGAAGTTTGACTCGTTCAATCCTGTATCAAAGACTGGACCCAGTATGTGAAAAGAATGCTTTGTTTCTTTCTTGGCAAATAACATTGGAGTGGACAAAAAGCAATGAGTATTTCTCCTGACTACATATGGACCCAGAGCTTTTTTGGATATTAGGAGCCTAACTTTCCCAGAGACACCAGATCTCAGAACCTTTCAAGAGTTGATGGATTTAGCTAAGGAGTATTATGACCCCAATTTTGGTGCTAAAACCATGGGAATGGCCCTGTCTGCGTAAGAGACATGGTCAACGCGAGGTCAGACCCCATGATGTATAAAGTTTGGGTAGGAGAGGCAGTCCTGAACAAGCACGTGGTTCACATAAAAGCTGCAACCTAGCAAACAGGGCAAAAACAAAACATACCTGGCCCTTCAGAACGTCTTGCAAGGCTGTTAGAACCTGTGGGTTCTTCCCCCCACCACCTAGCATCAAAGAAACCCCCTGAGGACAAGATGGACATGGCAGATGTCTCATCCTCAATGCCGTTACAGCCTGAAGAAGAAGATGAGTTTTGGCCAAGAAGCATTGGGTGCAAGAGGCGGGTTATGGTCTAGTACACGCTGCCAGTATCCGAGGCAGATTTGGAGGAACGAGAAACAGTGTGAAAATGCCCCAGGAGAAGCTACAGGAAAAAGAATGGGTCTATGTCCCAGGACTTAGAGGGGGAGGGATGTAGTGATTGGAATGAGGTCGGTTAGGTGTACCTCACAGAATATGAGTTCCCTAATTCTGGCTGTTAAGCTGGTCCAATCAGGGAGCCCTGGCTGACAGATATTAACAGGAGTGTCGGGATTCTGCTTAGTCTAGGAGTTGGCTCTAAGGGAGCTGGGTCAGTGTCAAATACTATGCACATGTCAAAAAAGAATGACTTGTTGACGGCATACTGGCCTTCGCTAAGTTATTTCAGAGTGTAGTCATTTTTGCAGTGTTCCGCAAATCTCTGAAATTTGATTAAAGTGGACTTTTTCCAGTTGATACGCTTTTATCCCAGTTCCTTCTCAGCCTGCACATAGTCAATATGATATACTTGTTCTTCCCTTGTGGATGGACAGCTGGATTTTGTTCTCTGGAAAGGATTTATTCAGTCAATGTTTAAACAAATCCTACTAAAATTTTGTAAGTAGTATGGATCCTCCTTTAATAGTGGTTGCAATCTGAGATAATTTATTCCAATCTACCCTTAGCTAGTATTATATTTTCACTTTGTTCATGGCTCCTAAGGCAAATAATACAGGAAATCCAAGCAGCTAAAGTTCTATCTTAAGCTATACATGGACCTAGTTAAACTTCAAATGATTAGAAGATACAGAAATATTTTATTTTATATTTAATATTTTATTCTTTTACAAATTCCATGTATTTCTCCATCAGAGCACAGTTTTAAAATTAATGAAGTGGTTGACCTGGGTTTTATTCTAATCTAATTCTTATTTTGTTTTGCCATCTGGAAGTATTAAATTGTTTAAAAATTCACCACTGCCTAAATCTCAGTAATAATACACAAACAATTGATTGGATTAACACTGAGGTTAAATTTGACATGACCACTTTGGATGTTATTTTAGGGATGCATCGTACCATTATTGAAGTAAGTTTAAAGGAAAACATTAATTGTCGTAGGTAGACTTGGCTGAAAGGAATGCTTATCACATCTCAGAAGTGTATTTGTAAGCACCTACAAAGTAAACATGCTGTTTGGACTGGACTATCACATTTTTCAGCAGCAGTAACATGGATTAAGTATAGATGAAAGATAAGCAGGTAACCGAAACAGTTCTATTAGGGAATTCACTGTTGATTTGCAAATTTGGAGGGTTGAAAAATTGGCTTGTTTTTCCTATTTGTTTCTTTGTACCTACTCTTCCACAATGGTGGCCAGCCTGCATAAGTTAGCTAACCTTGTTGACCTGACAGTTGAGAGAAGCATTCATTGTCTTTTCTTTTGGTAATAGCCCGCAGATTTCTGAATTTATTGAATTCAGTTTTCCAACTTGCTTTAGTGGGACGTGGACCAACAACTTACACTTTTTCAGTCCAATACATTAAACATTGATATAACAAAGTTAACTGTACAACCTGTTCCATGTACTGGCTTTAATGGATTCAGCTTCAAGCCCCTAATTAGAAAGCAATGATGTCAGAGATCACATACTGTGGCTAGTCACAGTGCCACTAATGTACAAATGCATTTCTCCAAATACCCTTTTTTAATTCCTCCCCTTCTTACACATCTATTCAGATTTCCTTTGTGCAGCTTCACAGGTATCTATCCAAATACAGTCAGCAGATTTTGCCACGCCTGGGCCAGTTTTATCCAAAAATGGCACTTGAGATTGGAGGGTTTCGAGCTCCATGTTAGAAAAGCCTATTTCTCAATCCCTTAACCCTGGCAACAATAACAGGGCTGAAATCAAAGTGACAGTAAATCACTAACAGCCATGTTCATCACATTTCCACCAAACAGAAGGGTTCAATACTTAACTACATAGTGTATTGTTTGCTTGTTGTCAGCTTATACCTTGATCTTATTTTCTTACCTGATGCTGTGAGCCATATCAATGTGCTATCCCATAGATTGGGGCCGGTCAAGGACAGTAGTGGGAAGTTGTGCGTGGAGTCCGAAGAGATAGGAGAGGTGCTAAATGAATATTTTTCGTCAGTATTCACACAGGAAAAAGACAATGTAGTCGAGGAGAATACTGAGATACAGTCTATTAGACTAGACGGGATTGAGGTTCATAAGGAGGAGGTGTTAGCAATTCTGGAAGGTGTGAAAATAGATAAGTCCCCTGGGCCGGATGGGATTTATCCTAGGATTCTCTGGGAAGCTAGAGAGGAGATTGCAGAGCCTTTGGCTTTGATCTTTATGTCGTCATTGTCTTCAGGAATAGTGCCAGAAGACTGGAGATGAGCAAATGTTGTTCCCTTGTTCAAGAAGGGGAGTAGAGACAACCCTGGTAATTATAGACCAGTGAGCCTTACTTCGGTTGTGGGTAAAATGTTGGAAAGGATTATAAGAGATAGGATTTATAATCATCTAGAAAGGAATAATTTGATTAGGGATAGTCAACACGGTTTTGTGAAGGGTAGGTCGTGCCTCACAAACCTTATTGAGCTCTTTGAGAAGGTGACCAAACAGGTGGATGAGGGTAGAGCAGTTGATGTGGTGTATTTCGATTTCAGTAAAGCGTTTGATAAGGTTCCCCATGGTAGGCTATTGCAGAAAATTCAGAGGCATGGGATTGAGGGTGATTTAGCGGTTTGGATCGGAAATTGGCTAGCTGTAAGAAGACAGAGGGTGGTGGTTGATGGGAAATGTTCATCCTGGAGTTCAGTTACTAGTGGTGTACCTCAAGGATCTGTTTTGGGGCCACTGCTGTTTGTCATTTTTATAAATGACCTGGATGAGGGCGTAGAAGGATGGGTTAGTAAATTTGCGGATGACACCAAAGTTGGTGGAGTTGCGGATAGTGCGGAAGGATGTTGCAGGTTACAGAGGGACATAGATAAGCTGCAGAGCTGGGCTGAGAGGTGGCAAATGGAGTTTCATGCGGAAAAGTGTGAGGTGATTCACTTTGGAAGGAGTAACAGGAATACAGAGTACTGGGCTAATGGTAAGATTCTTGGTAGTGTGGATGAGCAGAAAGATCTCGGTGTCCATGTGCATAGATCACTGAAAGTTGCCACCCAGGTTGATAGCATTGTTAAAAAGGTGTACAATATGTTAGGTTTTATTGGTAGAGGGATTGAGTTTCGGAGCCATGAGGTCATGTTGCAGCTGTACAAAACTCTGGTGTGGCCGCACTTGGAGTATTGCGTACAGTTCTGGTCACCGCATTATAGGAAGGATGTGGAAGCATTGGAAAGGATGCAGAGGAGATTTACCAGGATGTTGCCTGGTATGGAGGGAAGGTCTTATGAGGAAAGGCTGAGGGACTTGAGGCTGTTTTCGTTAGAGAGAAGAAGGTTAAGAGGTGACTTGATAGAGACATACAAGATGATCAGAGGATTACATAGGGTGGACAGTGAGAGCCTTTTTCCTCGGATGGTGATGGCTAGCACGAGGGGACATAGCTTTAAATTGAGGGGTGATGGATATCGGACAGACGTCAGAGGTAGGTTCTTTACTCAGAGAGTAGTAAGGGCGTGGAATGCCCTGCCTGCAAAAATAGTAGACTCGCCCACTTTAAGGGCATTTAAATGGTCATTGGATAAACATATGGATGATAATGGAATAGTTTAGGTTAGATGGGCTTCAGATTGGTTTCACAGGTCGGCGCAACATCGAGGGCCGAAGGACCTGTACTGCGCTGTAATGTTCTATGTTCTATGTTCTATGTTCTATGTTCTATGTTCTTGCAGCCCTGTCCCAACTGAACATTGTTCATGTGAGTGGCTGAATGCATTTCACTTAAACCTCTTCTTCTCCTCATTTTATGTTCACCTGTGTACACTTTCCCGCACAGATCACTGAACAATGATGGAATTTATTACGAGCCTATGGACATTGAGGACAACTGTAACATCTCTAATGCAACAGCTATAACCAGCTAACTTAGTGAGGTCTAGAGACTGAACTGCAGAGATGGGGTCAGAGAATGGGGGTAGTGTTTTGCATAGTTAAGGTTTACAATTTAATGCTTTGAATGGGATGAAGTGTTGATCAGAAGATTAAGTCTTTTGAGAATCTCATGGAATTCCAGACATACTATGGTGGGACCAAGTTGTACCAGCACTGGTCTAATTTCTAGCTCCTCTCATGCATACTCATAATATGGATAAAGACATTGCATGTCATCAGCCTCAAAAGTCTTACATACTAAATACCAGTGTCTTTGAAACACTATTGTTGGTACATATTTGTCTCATTGTTAGAGTGGTCACAGAGTCATACAGCACTGAAATAGACCCTTCGGTCCAACCAGTCCATGCTGAACATAATCCTCAACTAAACTAGCCCCACCTGCCTGCTCCTGGCCCATATCCCTCCAAACCTTTCCTATTCATGTGGTTATCCAAATATCTTTTAAACTTTGAAATTTACATGTTCAATTTTATGATTATGCTGTGTAACCTGACAATGAAATTATGTATTTTTACTGTCAAAGAGGTAGAATCTCTGAAAAAAAATTTGTATAAAGTGTTTTGCAAATCCAAGTCCCAATGTAATATAACTGACACTTCAGGGTAGCATTTTTCTACTTTTCAGAAATGTCGCTAAACATTTATGTTCAGAGAAACTTTTGGTTACAATTGATGTAATTTGTAATATGTGTATATTCAAAATCTTTCACAATTTGCTGTCTTTTACCTCCATCTATCCAGACAGTGCAAAGTACTCAACAGAAATATGCATACAATTACCTACTTATTCACTCGTATGCTGGAAAGAAATGAATGCAACAAATTAGTACTGCATGTAACAAAATATAAAATTGCAAATTTTTTGCAATACACAAATAATTTGCTGAATAGTAAAATATTTTGGAAATTAAATCTAATTTGTATTGCTAAATATGCCGTAAAGAAAACATCTTCTTGTCTTAAGAGTACAGCCCCTGTTTCATCATTTGAAAAGCCTTAACCTAGATCTTCCCTGAACATGCCCTGAAAAATGTGCTGCACACCTCCTTGGACATCCTGATGCATTACTTGCTCTGTGGAAGTTTTGTTTTATGCATTCAAAAGATGTGGGCATCGCTGGCATTTATTGACTGTCCTTAGTTGCTCTTGGCAATTGCAGGATTTTAATCCAGTGACAGAGAAGGAACGGCAACATACTCCAAGTCAGCATGGTAAGTGGCTTGGAGGGGAACTTGCAGGTGGTAGTGTTCCTATCTATCTGATGCTCTTGTGCTTCTAGTTGGTAGTGGTCGTGGGTTTGGAAGGTGCTGTCTTAGAAGTCTTAGTGAATTTCTGTACTGTAGCTTGTAGCTATTACAATCTGCTATTAGTGAGTGTTGGTGGTGGAGCAAGTGAATGTCTTAGGATGTAGTGTCAGTGAAGTGAACTGATTTGTCCTGATAGTGTCAAGCTTGGAACTCCTATCATCCAGGCAATTGGGGAGTATTCCATTAAACACCTGACTTATGTCTTGTAGCTAGTGGACAGCTTTGGAGAGTCAGGAGGTGAGTTAGTCGCCACAGAATTCATAGCCTCTGACCTGCTCTTGTAGCCTCTGTATTTATATGACTTGTCCAGTTCAGTTTCTGGTCAATGGTCAGGATGTTGATAGTGGAGCATTCAGTGATAGCAATGCCTTGAATGTCAAGGGCAATGGCTTGATTTTATGTTTGAGATGGTCGTTGCCTGGCATTTGTGTGGCACGAAAGTTACTTGCCACTTGGCAGCCCAAGGCTGAATGTTGTCCAAATCTTGCTGCATTTAGACATAGACTGTGTCAGTATCTGAGGATTTGCAAATGGTGCTGAACATTGTGCAATTATTGGCAAATATCCCTACTTCTGATCTTATTGAGTGTCATTGATGAAGT
Organism: Rhincodon typus; assembly: GCF_021869965.1. NCBI lineage: Eukaryota > Metazoa > Chordata > Chondrichthyes > Orectolobiformes > Rhincodontidae > Rhincodon > Rhincodon typus. The sequence goes on along the minus strand of NC_063333.1, from coordinate 63,279,516 downwards.
AGCTGAAGATGGGCCTAGTACAATACCCTGAGGAATTCCTGCTGAGATGCACTGGAGCTGAAATGACTGACCTCCAACAACTACATATATTCAGGTCTTCTAGTTTCCAAATATTCAGACTGGACAAATCGTGAAAGATGCAGGTCATGACCTCTCACAAGCCCTAACCCACTGAAGGTTATGCTTAAGATAGGCAATTACCTAGTGTCTGGAACCGTTTGAAAAAGTCTCCAAATCTGATGTAGGGTCAGGGACCTCAGAAGGTTCCAACTCATTAACTTGGACAGTTACTCAAGAAAGTTTAAAACCTGCTGTAGTTCCCGGGTAACTGTAAAATTGATACCCATGACTCAGCACTGACCTCTGACATGCCTCCTGTCATCATCAAGTGTCTGTCCAAATTCAAGACCCAACCTGTCAAGCAACCCCCGATGTCCACATTGATTTGAGACCCCCTCATACCCTCAAATTCAATTTAACAATAACATGACTAAATACCCCTCTCAGTCTGACCTGACATCTTCTCCAACTCATCCGACTAGCTCCCCCTTACTCAGACTCAACCCAAGTTCCCTGACCGCACAATCTCCTGCTCCTGTGAATCTTAACTGACAATGGTGATCTCAATCTGAGATCCCAACCTGACCCATCAACTCCATCACTGACGAACCACCTTACCCACTTAATCATCTGCCACCCTACCCTCTCAGCTACCTGCCACTCAACTCACTTACTTGGCACTCTACCCTGCTCACCCACATGCCACCCTATACCCCCCTCACCCACTTGGCACCCTAACTCTTCCAGCCACTTAACATCCACACTTACCTTCTCTCTGTTGCATTTCAGGGAGGCTTTGGGTTTGACTATTATTTAAACTTTATTTACTGAAAATGGCAGCAAATGCAATAAAAAGAGGGTGGGAGGAGTGATCTGTCTCCCTCCCATGATGCTACAAGGTTGAGTTGAATCAAAGCAATGTTTTACTTTTCTGAAGTCTGTTTATTGGAAGTCAGGCCCAAAACTCTAGGCTGCTGACACATGGTAAGAAAGTAGATGCAAGAGCAACAATCAGCACTCAGAAAATTTGGGCCTGAGATCATTAATTTTGGTGCTCCCTACAAAGGACCAGCTCTATATTGAAAGACATGAAGAGACCCAAAGCAATATGGCCAGTCTTTTGTTTGTCTCAGGCTGAACTGTTCCTGCTCTTCTGCCAGACTGTGAACCATGACCCACCCTTCCTAAGGCTGGGACAGGACAGGAAGCCTTAGTATTTCTTAGTTAGGAACTTCCTATTGTTCAAACAATAACTATCACTTAATTGTGCAATCAGGAAGTTTTTAATCAGTCACCCTCCGTTGGAAGCAATTACATGAAGGAAACCATGAATTATTTAGTTAGACTATTGGAATTCAGAATACAAATTATGTAATTGAAAAAAAATTGACTAGCTTTTACCATGAACAGCTATTAATATTGCCTTAAATTGCCGTACAATTTTGTAACATCAACTATTATTGTACAATGCATTGCTATAATCCTTTTAAAAGAATTCAGTTCTAATAAGGAGTATTCAGAAATTGTGAAGATGTCAAACTAAAACCCTGCACTCCTGACATTCAGTCTGGTATGACTTGTATCCATGTTATTAATTTTTCAAAATTTCTTGTGAAGTTCTCTCCTGCTCCCATCAGGTACACATTTTGAATCAAGAAATAAGGAGTGCCTCTTCATAGATGTAGGCTTACACAAACTGGTGCTCTTAAGTTTTTTCAAGCTATAGTGACTGTACTGTTTTAAGATGAAGGCAGCCTATTGTTGAAGCAGTGTATCAGATGTACTTTTTTTTCACTTACAAAACAAAGATTAATTGATGACAATAAGATTTTAAAATAATGAAAATGAAAAACAATTGAAGCATATTCTTAGAGCATTTTGACAGAGTTTCAAAGATGTCTAGATAACCACCTGAGAATGATGGACAGAGAAGGACCAGTTGTTTAATTATATCCCCCATACGAAACAGACTCGATCCACGCATCTGGACCTATCTCCAGCGAGAGCTGATAAAATCAGAAAGAGAAAAAAAGACAATTATTGGAAAATAAATCTGATGGTACCATATTTATTTGATAATTTTCTTGTTTAATTATAAAATTAGGATAATGGTGTAGCTTTAATTGCTATGTTATGTTGCATTCTGTCAGGTAAACACTGTGGGCTGAATTTCCCCATATTCTGCCAAGTGTCAATTTCAGGGAGTTTCAGCAAGGGTTTCCCTCTAACAGCTGCAGTGCCTTTTCAAACACAATCCTCTGCTAGCCGCCTCATTAACTACGGCCAGTCTCCCCGGTGCCCCTCATATTGACTCGTGTGGTCACAGAGACAGAAGTACTTCCTGCTGCTGAGAACTTCCTGTTTTCATAACTGGACCCATATTTAAACCAGTTTAAATGCTGCAAGCCAGGCACTACTATTCCAGTGTTCCTTCACAGATACTGCCAGACCTGCTGAGCTTTTCCAGCAACTTTGTTTTTGTTCTTGATTTATAGCATCCGCAGTTCTTTTGGTTTTTAACTATTATTCCAGTCATGTTTTTCAACTACTTAAGGTTTTAGCAAAGGTTTGTAGGTCGGGCTGTGGGTGAAGTTGCTGACTTGCTCGCTGAGCTGGCTTATTTTCGTTCAGGCGTTTCGTCACCATGGTAGGTAGCATCATCAGTGCGGCCTCCAATGAAGCAATGTTATTCTACTCCACTTGGAATTTATACTGTCTGGTCCATTATGGTGAGCAGTGTCATTTCTGGTTTTGTTCTGTATGGGTTTGCGTATGGGGTCCAATTCTGCATGTTTGTTGATTACATTATGAGTTGAGTTTGGCTTAAGTTACTATAGTTATGTTGTCCCAGTTAAACTGATGGCCTTCATTGTCCGGACATACAGAACAAAACTGGAAATGAAATTACTCGCCATAACGGACTGGACAGTATAATTTCCGAATGAAGTAGAACAACATCGCTTTATCGGAGGCCTCACTGGTGATGTTACCGAGCATGGTGACGAAACGTCTGAAGGAAAACAAGCCAACTGTTTTTCAACTGCATTTGAAAAGAAACAGCTGAGGAAGGGAGGTTGGCACCCTAGTTTATGGACGAGGACCTAGAGGTTCTGAGGTTAATGAGGTAGTGGACAGGAGAGCTGTCCTCTTTCATCTGAACTACCAATGGAGACAGTGACACCAGATGCTGCCAGTGTAAACAGAAGTAGCCACTTGGGTCAGTCAGTTTCTACAGTCAGAAGAAATATGCAGCAATGCTGTGAGAAAGTCAGTGACCTTTTGTAATCCACAAGGTAGTGCCATCACCTTCACTGTACTACCTCAGATTCATTCTAATTCTGCCATTACACACAGCCAGAACCAGAACCAAGGCCACCGATTAACTGTTCTTGTAATTCCATGCAGCATCTTCCTTCAGTTGCTCTTGCCCACCTTGTTCTCCTAGACCACTAAGTCTCCCTGAATTCTGTGCTTACTTACCCCAGACACCTCACCACCTTTCCCATCCTTGCACCAACACTAGGAGCTCTTCCAACCAATTTCATTGCACTCAATCCCTCCATTTTTCTCATTGCAGAAGAAAATATCCAGTAATAAGTTAAGAAGAGCAAGGATAGGTGGCAGGTTGGCAGACATCTCTCTCCTCAACCACTACGAACAGCAAATCCTTGAAGTTGCAGGAGAGAATTGAGACCACTCATGTGGGAATGTCGAGACTTCCATGTCGAGGCAACCAAGTAAGCCTCATTCTGATGTGCTGTGCTGCTCTCCCGCTATGACCACTTCCAATGTATTCTTAACATGCTCAGGTTTCTACCCCTATTGGCAACTAATTTCCTTTCTTGTGCGGGCAGCAGTGACACCAACCAGTTTCTGACCTTAAGAGGCCAGGTTCTCTGAGCACAAGTTCCTCCCCAACTCTGAAGAAGTCACAGATCTGTGATTAGATTAGATCAGGGAACACGTTCGGTTGAACATATCCCTTGCATGTCTTCGCTACTGGTCAAGGGAGAACCACCCCAAGTCGCTGGCAATCAGAGCACAGCCACAGACCAGGTACCTACTAAGCCCCAGGCAGGAGATGACCCCATGCTGTTGGCTATTAATACATTTGTGTAGATGCACAAGCTGTCATGCGAACAGTAGGCAGGTGTGAGACACTCAATGCACTGGATCAAAGATTTGAGGAGTGCATTGACATTATCAGTACAATGTTGACTGTGTGTATTTGGCTTTCTCCATGAACGGATTGGCAGGTGTCATTAGAAATCTAGTCACGTGATGAGGCATTGTTTGTCTCTGAGAAGCATCCTCAGTAGCCGTAGATTTCAAAGACCATTCAGCCTTTCCATTCATGACTTTACCTAAGAAGTATTACATTTGTGAGTAAATTGCTGATTGCCAGGTTGATGGGAATGCCTTGCAATAGATCCTTGTATCACTCATATTTCACTCTTATGACCATTTTGCATATGTAAGTTGATGATCATTCATGACTGCCCCTTTTCTGGAGCAAAGGTTCATTCTGGCAATGTGTCTTACAAGGGAGCACAGACACTTAATAATGGGCAATGTCCAATGTTCCTGTAATAGCCAAAATCTGTCTCAAATTGCATTGTTCTAGTTGGAAATGTTATTATAAATGCTGTCTGAATGACTTTAGATGCTGTACTGATGTCTACTTCAGCATTACATGCTCGTTTAGAAGTTTGTATGAAATTGCAGATTCTAAAAGCTGACCAATGATGTGTAGTTTGGAAGAATCTGTGGCAGGGTGCCTCTCAAACTGAGAATGGCCATAGCAGACCTCTCCACACAGCTCACAAATACATGATCATGATCAAAGCCTCTCAAGCTAACTTTCCTTAGTGCCATACAATGTTAGAACCTTATCTGAATGAGTACAATTCTTACCCTAATTAGAACAGACAATTAGAACAGAACATTCTTGAATGTGGGAGCAGCTGATCTTGTAAAAGTCTTCAAACAGTTAATCATGGTAATTTTTATTGCATGCAGGAAGAAGTAAGAAAGAACTCACAAAGAAGATGCATTTGCATTTGCAATTGACAGTAGTTGTTTGCCTTTGCAACAGTATTTTTTTAATTCAATCATGGGATGTGGGCATCGCTGGCTGGGTCAGCATTTATTGCCCATCCCTATTGCCCTTGCGGAAGTGATGGTGACCCATTTTCTTGAACTGCCACAGTCTGTGAACTGAGGGTAGACCCCCAATTCCAATAGAGAGGCAGTTCCCCAAGATTTTGACTCAACATCAATCATCTACATTCAGTCAGTGATGTCTTCACCCTACTCAAATCTCTTGGAAGTAGGTATCTGTTAAGTTGTATCTGGCTTGTGTCTTATGCTACATTGCTCCAACATGGCGAAAGTGATGTTCCTCATTGTCAGTTGCCTTATCTTCCCCTTCAGTAGATTGCTGCCTCTCTCCCAGCTGTTCAACATCCATTACATCTCCTCTTTGCCTGTTATGGTTGCGTGTAGCACAGCACACTTAGATTGTGTGTCACACTCTATCTGGAGTGTATTACAAGGGTCCTTTGGATTCCCTGAAGCATTGAACCTAGTCTTGAGAAGCCCAATTGTCTGCTGCATAATTACCCTGGTTGAAGAATGGGCTGCATTTTATTTATATTCTGCTTCTGTCGTGGGGCTTCCTCAATAAAGTCATCATCCATGGTTACCCCTGTCAGAGTAGCCCCTGTCATTCACCAGCCATCCTTGTAAGACATTCAGCCCTTTTAATGAGGTAGGACTTATTTTTTTTAATTAAGGGATGCCGGCATTGTTGGCTGGGCCAGCATTTAACATCCAGAGGAGATGTTAAGAATAAACCACTTTGTTGTGGGTTCTGGAGTCAGATGTAGGCCAGACTGAATAAAGATAACAGATTCCCTTCCCTGAGTGACATTGGTGAACGAGATGGATTTTTACAACAATCAACAATGGGGAGTATCAGGACCAGAACACCTTCTCTGTATTGTCATTCCTGTGCAGTTATATCAAACATAAGTGAGGCTTTGGCAAAGCCTGTGATACAGTAGGATATGGAGTGCTTCCAGAAGGAGAACCATGAAATGCATCCACATGGACTCCTGAGCTATTAGACATTATGTACATGCATGCAGCACAAACCATATTGTACCAATACATTGGGACATTGTAACTGCGATTTGAGTACCGCTACGTTACTCCTCCTTCCCAACAATCACTCTCAAATGTAACATCAAATATACAGACCCATGTTCTTACATACTCACAGTGCACTATGAGAGGGAAGCAGCTTTGTATGTTTATGTAGCTAAGAGATCCTTGGAGTGTTGTTTGAAAATTAACAAATGCAGGTGACATTGCCACGATTTCCTGCAATCAGCTCCGTTTCAAAGATCTTACTGGGATTAATTTGTCATGATCAATGACATGTTCATGATTGTATTTGCAGATTTAATTTACGTAATTTACGTTGTTGGCCAATGCATGAGTTGCACATCCAGAGTAATTTAACCGCAGATATGTGTCATCACTGAAGCTTTCAGCGATGCGTTAATGCAAGTGCCCCTGGAAGGGCCTCACATCATCCACAAGGACACCCTGTCCCGCAGACAAAACAAAACAATCTTACTCCTTGCTGTGAATATGCTGTCAGCTATTTTTCATCCATATTGTTCAGATTTGGTGAAAGATGGGATGGTATTCAGGTCGTGGCCTGGGGGTGAGTTCCTTGCATTTTCTTCTTTGAAATATGCAACCCTTTGAGAAGGTAGAGTTTAATGTTCACCTTCAGGAAATGTCTAGAAATATGCTGGAGACAGGTTCAATTGAGGCATGCAAGAGGCCATTGGACGATTATTTCAATGGAAATGGTATTAGGGACTTGGAGAAAAGGCAGGAGATTGGCACTAGACGGTAGAACTGGTGCAAGCCTGATGGGCTAAAGGGCCACCTTCTATACTTTAGCAATTCTGTGATTCTGTATCACACTGCAGTGGTATTTTAAATGTTGTACTTTAATATCTGGTGCTGTACTTGAACATATAACCTTCTGTAATTCAGAGACAAGAATAATTTTGTAGTTGCAATTCAAGGTCAAGGATAGCTTTCTGAGCTCAGCACTTCATCAGCAGTCATATGAAAACCATTTGAAAGGCAGGTACTTGAGTGTTCTTATATGTAATTAATCAGGAGAAGTTCAGAATAATAAAAAACTTGTGATAATGAGTTTATTACTACTCCCATATGTGACTGCCTTCTAGATTAAAATATAGGCCTAAAATATTTTCATTTGGAGTCAAGAATTTCCTCTTCAAACAAGGATTTGATTGCAATTCATGGCCCAGATCTTTGCTTTCATGAAAACTGGTGTACGATTGGCGTAGTTAGCTGTAGAGGTGTAATTCTCACCTTGATTAATCTTGTATGTTTTTCTGAAAGTAAAATGTCAAGTTGCTAAGCAGGAGATTAGCAGCAATATTTTCTCTCAGAGAGTTTGTTGTCTTTGGAATTCTCTTCTCAGAGACCATTAGAGGCAAGATTATTGAATAATTTTAAAGCTGATGGAGAGAGATTCTTGTTTGACAAGGGAGTCAAAAGGTATAAGGAGTAGACGAGAAAGTAGAGTTGGCAATTAGATCAGCCATGATCTTATCAAGTGGCAGAGCAGACTTAAGGAGATGACTGACTTAATTCACCTGTTCCATTTCACTGATTGTTTCACCTTGATTTCTACTCTTGTTGCACCATTTATCACAAAGTTGATGCCTGCTTGCAAACAAGAGACAATAAAGGTGATCACTAAACAATGTAGGAAGACTTGAAATAAAGTTGACGGTGCTTAGTATTTACAGTAAAATGGTCATGTAAACCAGAGATTTAAACATACAAGTAATTTTCCTTGTACGAGTTCTACTCCTTCATCTTCATTTAGTACTATTGCTAGAGGTGGTACCCATATAATTTCACAGGACTGGAAGCGGGCAATACCGTCCTTTGCTTTGGTTATTCAGATGTTCATGGCACATGACTTCTGAGGGTCTCACCAGAAAGAGCACCACAAGTAGCTGCACAGATGTACATAGAGTCATCAGACCATGGATGAGTCCGTCAACTTTGACTGGGGGAGGGGTCAAACCAGGAGGTAAAAGTAGACTGTAGAGTCCAATGTTCAATGTGTCTCTTCTTCATCTTCCTCCTGAAGGCCCACTCGCATTTCATTTCTAGTCAAGAACTGGAGAACCCTCAAGGAGTTTCAAACCATCCATGACAAAGTAGCACACTTGATCAGCAGCACATCTATTACTTTAAAGTGTTTTTCATTCCATCGCCAATGAACAGTAGCAGCAATGTGTGCCATTTACAGAAGGCATTGTAGTAACTTACCATGGCTCCTTCAACAGCACCTTGTGAAGTTTGCCATCTGGAAGTACTAAGGCAATAGATGCAACGGATCACCACCACCTACACATTCCCCTCCATATCCTGACAACAAGGGAGTCTTGGTAACCACTAATATTATACTATGGCAGAAGGCACTGTAAGGGCTGCCTCACAATTCATTGATGCCTCGCTGGAGGTACTCACCTCAGTGGCACTTGCTCAGAGGGAAGTCCTCTTGTTTCAGGGTGCCAGGTGATTGCCAAGGTAAGCTGTGAGATAAGAGAGAAGGTGAGATGCTGTGGGATGGTCGATGGTTGCACTGCCAAAAGAGGGTCAAATATGTTCTCAGGCAAGGTAAGTACAGCACATCTTAAGAATAAATGTAATGGAAGGGCTGCCCATGCAGACCGTGGCACTGGCTGTCAGATGCAAGTTAGCCTCTTCATGGAAGACACCAGTCAATCAGAGTTGGTTTCTGCACAGTCAGTACAGGAAGACTGTGTGCAGGAGTCAATCCTGTGGCATCATGATGGACAGTTTGGCTGTCGACATAGTTGTAGGGTGTGTCTTTGAGTGAGTAACAATGTCTTACAGGAAGGAAGAAATCCAAATACGAGAGAGCAATCAGGAACCAAAGGCAATGTTCCATACTTGGTGATTTCACACCGATACATGAAGAGGCTTTGGTGCTAGAAAGCAGGGAATGCAGTCATGATGGTGAGACTTGTGTGGAGCCCTGAGAAAGTGAATGGGTTAGTGGATAACTGTCACAATAACAACTACTTCTGAGGAAGGGTCACAAGATCCGAAACACAGATGTTGCCAGACCTGCTGAGCTTTTCCAGCAACTTCTGTTTTTGTTCTGATTTACAGCATCTACAGTTCATTCGGTTTTTATTTAGTGGATAACTGTATTTGACCCTCGTGAGAAAGCAAAGCATAATAATCATGTGTTCTTTGTGTTCACTGCTCACATGGAGCTCCAAGTGGTTTGCCCTTCCTAATGTTTACCAGTTGCAAGTTGAACTTGTTGGAGTGCTATTTGTCCTCTAATTACTCTTCTCTCTCATGCTGGTCATGAGCAAGAACAGCCAACTGTGCAGGTTTGGGAACAGTCCTCTACAGTGAGGAAGCGGCGACCTCGGAAGACACACTGTCACATCATTTTCCCTGCACCTACCACCAATGCAGATATTCTCAAGTCAGTGGAAAGCAACATGGGGTCACAATCTAATGAGTACAGCACCAGCATGCTCAAGCAGGTAATGAGAGCAGTGATAGTTGTGGCTCTCACATGTGAAAAACTACATTGATTGAAACTGATGACATGTCTCAAATTTCTTCAATGATGTGCCACAGCTGTATGAGGTATGTGTATATCTGGTGGAGAGTTTCCAAAGGATCTGTGTGCCCAAAATTAGACAACGGAAAAATCCATCCAGGCCATAAGTACAGCAACACTCTGGCATGTGCATGCAATGGCATCCTCCACTGACAGCTAAATCCTTATGGAGAGCCACCTCCAGCGCAAGAGCCAATGGATGCTGGAGATTTGCATAGACTGCAAGCCATCACCCCTTGCATGACTGGTGGGACACTGGCTGGGCAAGAGGAGGATAATATCCTTGGGGCCTCATGACTTGGTGCTCCTCAGGATGCTGCTGCCTTAGTCCAAGTGCCTGCATCCATATCCCTTGCAAGTGCTTCTCCCAGCAGAGGTTCCAACTTCTGACTGAATTTTACCCACAGCAAATTATTGCAATCATTTTTAGGGCCTCCCTTCCCATTCCCCCAAGTAGCAGGTCAAGGAAGACAATAAACTGGAATTCATTGGCTGTGATATGACAAACTTTGGCTTGCCTCCAGATTGTTACGATCACTATTTACCCTTGATTGCCCTCACTACCAAGCCTTGTAACCTGTCACAACGGTTGCTGACTGCAGCCAAGACTGATCTCCTATTGAATTATTGCCTCCTTTTAACCAATAATGATTTGAAACTCTGTACTTCTTGTGTACCCCTCACAAAATTGAAAAAAACTTAGTAATATCCCCATTAATATCCTGTTCAATAGATTTAATTGTCTTGCTGTTATCTTCAACCACTGCTTCCTTCCTCATGGCCATCTCTGGATGTATTCCCTAGTGGCAATTGCATGCCGAGCTTCCCTGCCAACACAATTTATAACTATTTTCCTAACCCACTGCCTCCTAGCCTGTCTGCACTGCTCTGCACTGTGCTGACACAGTTCTGGCCATCGCTGTGATAACAGTTGAATTATGAAAACATTACAGCTTCTCATCTACAATACTGATTGACATAGCAGGACTCCTAAAAATTGGAGAACAGAGTGTGAAAGCCTAATATTGCATTTTAATTATAACACTAAATTACACCAATTGTGAATCCTGCAATCATTCTTGTACTCTGGCAAATTTCAAGCTGTGGGTTGATTCAGTGTAAAGAATACTTTGCCAAGTTCAGTGATTAAGGCTGACTGTTGTAGATACAATAATTGATTTACAGATGCATCTTTGCCTACAAAATCTAAACAATTTATGCAATTCATCATTTTGGTAAATGTAATATATCAAGCCTAGCTTTCAACTCCAATGGAGGACAAAAATGGGTGGCACTTGATTACACATGACACTTAAAATTGCTGTCACTGAAATAGAGGATCATGGAGCAATTGATCAATGTGCCAATCTGTGCTGGCCTGAAGCCTGAGCCAAATTCAGAACCAAGCCTGATTTGAATTATAATGGAAAGTTATGAGCACCAGGCAGGCATCACAATATCGCTCAACTTTCAGGGAGGGGTCTAACACTGAGTCAGTCCTGGGTACATCACAATGTAGGGGGCAGAAGGAATGCCAAGGGGGCCCCAGCCCAGCCTGGTTTCACAGTATTTTTCTGAAGCCAAGAAGAGAACCCTTGCTCGTTTTGACTTCACAAAAATATAAACTTGAAGTTTTCTGGCCATTTTTTTTGCAGCGACTAATGAATGCTGGTTAGCTATTTGTTTGTGAATTCTGCTTCATAATCCTACAAACAGCATAGAAGTTAAATTTGCAAAATGATCTAAGTGTGGTAAGCCTGCATTTACAGAACTATTTGATTATACTATCAAGAAGATCTTGGGCATTTACAGTGCCCCTCTCCCTCGCGAACATAAAGGAATATTAGGGTGACTCAGGAGAAACCTAAAAAGGACAGAGTTAAATGTTTGGGGACTAAACGTGTTATGAGATTGAGACATGTGACAATGTTAATATTAGTGCCGAGGTTTACTGGAATAATTATTGGGACTAAAATTTGACACATTCCTTATCTGATGGCCTATCTCTTCAGCTTCTAAAAAGAGATGGCTGCAGAGATAGTGTGGAGCTGGAGGAACACAGCAGGCCAGGCAACATCAGAGGAGCAGGAAAGGTGACGTTTCAGGTCAGGACCCTTCTTCAGAAAAAGGTCCCGACCCGAAACGTCAACTTTCCTACTCCTCTGATGCTGCATGGCCAGCTGTGTTTCTCTAGCCTAACACTGTGTTATCTCTGACTCCAGCATCTGCAGTTCTTACTATCGCTAAAGAGATAGTGGTTGTTTTATATTTGATCTTCCAGAATTTCATAGATTCTAGAACGGTTTGGTTGGATTGAAAGAAAGAAAGTACAAGCCCACTTTCTAAGTGGGGGAGATGTAATAGAACCTCCAGCAGCAGGTGGCAATGGTGAGGCTGGGCAGCTCGCTGGGGAAAAAGTATCAATGAGGGAAGCTGAATTCATTGGAAAAAGGAGTAGACTGACAAAGGATTTCCCAACCTGAAATAAACCAAAGGTTTCATTCTAGGCATATATTGTAAACACTTCCATGTCTAATCTTCATTTCCCTTCACGTTTGTAATGACCCAATGCCAGTGGAATAAACAAGCCCTGAATCAGGATCTTTACACTGTCCATGTTTTCAAAACTCATGTTACATTTCTGGTGCAGTTGGCAGGACCCAACAGCACAAGCATCAAGTCATTGCACCTGAGATCCAAAGGTGCCCGGCTGAGATGGAGTGGATGGTGGAGGAGCCGAAACTGCCAATAACTCTGAGAGAGATTGAAACTGCTCTGAAATCATTGGAGGCTCAGGTATTGGCACAAGAATGCTGACATTTAAGTGAAATAGAGGTGGAGACTCCCCGTGATGCTACAGAGGAAGGAAGCAGTATTTTTGGTAGGATATTCTAATTGTTGATAATTAGGGAGCTGAACAGGTTTGGGGAGAGACTGGAAAGATGCAATGAATCACAGGTTAAAGACTGGACAGAGGATACATAGCTGATAATGGTATCCATGTGCCTCAGCCTGAGTGAGCAAGCGACATTCCTGGTGGGACATCTGTCTGAGAAAGCCCTTTGGAAAATCTTGGAAAGAGGTCAAAAATGTTCAAAAAAGTCCACAGCAGATCTTTGGGGTCCTGACAAGGGATACTGGGGACAGCTGTAGCTTGTATTAGCTGTGGCAAAGAACTTATGAGTACAGTCAAGCTGAAGGGGAAGACCTGATTTCGGTATCTCTGGAGCTGGTGAAGTTGCACAATTGCATTGTCCTCTTGGATCCCTCCTTCAAATGGACCAGGAATGGAATACTGAAGGGCCAAACAGCAGAAGCAGTAAGTGATGAGAATGTCCAGTTGAGGACACTTAGTAATGACAAACCTTAATTATCTGTCTTTGAAGCATGGGATCACATAATCTAGATTGTGTGGAAAGATTGGATTCCCAAGCCCAGGAAAGAGGCTATCATCAGGGCACGTTGGAACAGACTTCCAGGTACAAAGATTACTGATCATACCTCCTCCACTCATGTCTAGCTCATTAAGACTTGGTGCCAATTGACATTCAGCTTTTTTTTTTGCTGTGATTTCTTGCTGAGGAGTGTGAGCTGATATTTTTCCCCTCTTTGGAGTTACTGTGTCATAGAGGTCAGACATCATCTATCATGGCTACATGAAGCACTCCCTAACTATCCTCAATCACACTTGTCATAGCCTGCGGTTCCTAGCAGATTGTGATTTGATCAATGCTCCTTATGGAAATAGGAATATTGAGAATGCCCGTTGTATTGGGGTTGGATGTTTTAAGAGATATCTAGGTACTCTTGGAAAGCATGTATGGTGGCTGTTAGGAGCAGCACATCACATCTTGACTCCTCAAAGCCTGTCCACCATCTACAAGGCACAAGTCAGGAGTGTGATGGAATACTCCCCACTTGCCTGGATGAGTGCAGCCCCAACAACACTCAAGAAGCTTGATACCATCCAGGACAAAGCAGCCCACTTGATTGGCACTACATCCACAAGCATCCACTCCCTCCACCACCGACGCTCAGTAGCAGCAGTATGTACTATCTACAAAATGCACTGCCGAAATTCACCAAAGATCCTCAGACAGCACCTTCCAAACCCAAGACCACTTCCATCTAGAAGGACAAGGGCAGCAGATATGTGGGAACACCACCACCTCCAAGTTCCCCTCCAAGTCACTCACCATCCTGACTTAGAAATATATCACCATACCTTCACTGTCGCTGGGTCAAAATCCTGGAATTCCCTTCCTAATAGCATTGTAGGTCAACCTACAGCAGGAGGAATGCAGCGGTTCAAGAAGGCAGCACACCACCACCTTCTCAAGGGCAACTAGGGATGGGCAAGAAATGCTGGCCAGCCAGCGATGCCCACATCCCACAAATGAATAGAAAAAAAGGTCAGCGGATGGGACTCAGGATATTTGACGTTTCCCCACACTCTCAAGATATGTAGCCTTTCTAATACTTAGAACTGTTCAAGTAACAGGAAATCAGACTGAACTTTGCCCTGCCTGTGTCATTACTATTCTTGAGGGGTCAGGCCAGCTGTCTCTAACTGGTTGGCATTGTGCTTTGTTAAAGTGTCCTGTGTCACATGTAGAAGAGTTCCCACTTAGTGTAACTCTGGGAGCCTCCCACATCAAGGTGGAAAAAGAGGGTGAGTTACATCTCGAGATCACCAATTTCAGCGATAAAACTGTTTTTCTTCAATCAAGAAGTCCTGCAGATGTACTGGGGGAGATATCGCTAACCTTGTTTCAAAAATGGACATTGGTAAGTTGGAGAAAACCCAGAGGAGGCAACTCATTTCTATCTTCGTCAAGTACGAGATGACTTTCACCAAAGATGCTGCAAACATTATTATTGTGACCTGGTAAGCCACAGGATTCTGACTAAAGATGACCGATCAGTAAAGATTCTGCACCACTGGGAAGAGATCCAGGACTACCTGCTGCAGTCTTAGGAGTTGGGAGTCATCATTCTATACACCTTTCCCATGGTCCTTGTGAGGATAAAGATGGAAAACTGATGATCTGTGTCAATTACCGGGCACTCAGTGCAAATACTCATAATGACATTTACCCTTTCCCTCGGATTGAGGAAGCATTGCAGTGCAAAACTATTTCTGCAGTCTCAATTTGGCCCATGTTTATGACCGGCTACCCATCACTGATCAAAACATTGAAAAGGTGGCATTTCGACCAACTCAGGGGGACTTTTGATTGCAAAGCCCGGTACATGTCGGGCACAAATAATGCAAATGCTGATGCACTTGTTGGAAGACTGACCCCAAGAGGGAACCTATCCCTGTTCGGCTGGAAGGAGCTATGACTGATGCTATGTCCATTATCATGCCCCAAATCACTATAACTTCTTTGAACAGTCCACCGCTTGCACTATCACCTTAGACTCACCATATCTTCTCATGGAAATGGCCAGGTTAATGAATGGATAGCTGAGCATCACATGATGCTAAGCCAGGCATTCAAACTGGCATCGAAAAGGACAGAGTTGGAAGCACTGAGAAGAAAATCAGTGAATGATCACAAGACTGACAGAATTGGCCATTCAATCAACACAGAGGTATTCCTCTGAAATTAAAATTTCATGTGTTGGAATAAGGTAGAGAAGGTTTTGGACTCTCAAAGCTACAGAATCATCAAGAAACTGAACGCAGGTAGCCACACTTATGTTGCTGAACAACTAGTTGAAGGGCAGACTCAGGAAATTTCTTGCAGAGGAGATTTACTTGAGGCCAATAGTCTGTTGGAAGATGAGGAAGGAAGCAGCTCACTCAGTGGTATTACTGAACCTGGAGTGTTACTGTTTCGATGGCTTGAGTAGAGTACAGTCGGAGAGCGATTTCAAATCCTGGCATGACTATATGTTATGAATCCAGAAGGCGCTTCCAGTGCATGGGGAGTTCTGTTTGCACTCTAGAAAACAGCAACAGGGAACGTCTGCTAGGAGGCAGAAACTGAAGCAGCCCGTGTTATGAATTATCCTGACAGACTTAAATGCAAACGGAGTTGATCCACCACAAGGATTGGTTCCCTTGGAAGTCAGCAGGACTAGGTGTGGGGTTTAGAAGATCTTCTAGAGCAAACGCTGGGGACCACCCCAATTCATACCATTTGGTCAGAGGAAGGATGCAAGAAGTCAATGCTGCCACTAATGCGCACTTGATCATGGTGCAAGTGAATGTATTAATCATTATGTGCTTTAGGTAGTTGTTAGGACAGCAAATTTCAAACAATTAAGCATCTGATGGAACCTTCAGCAGCAGGTGATGATAGTGAGGGAGGGCTCTGAGCAGGGAATCATGAGCCGATGTACCACAACCTCCAGCAGCAGTTGGAGACAGTCAGGGAGGGCAGCTAAAGCTGTTTAACAGAGCCATTCTGGAAACAAAGGGATGCCTTTGGCAGAAGGTGGGCCTATGGGAAGAACAAACAGACAAACAAAGCATTCGTCAAACCATTGTAAATCACAGATCTCATTTCATGTAACTACCATAAGTACTTCCTTGTTTAATTTCAATTTCCTGTTTATAATGACCTGAAGCCAGTAAAATAAGAAATCCTGCTTCGTGATTGTTTGGCCATCTATTTTTTCAATTTTCATGCTATAGAGAGGAAACAGGGAATTATATATCAAGTAGCATAATATACATTAATAGGGAAAACATTAAAATCAAATATTAAGCAGACAATAACAGGGTTCTTAGAAAATCACTGTATTATGAAAGGGGAAATGCATTTGACTAATCAGTTAACATTTTTGATGGTGTGCACGTGTTGATTTTCAGAAGAGATTTGATAAGGAAACACATAAAACATTTTTAAACATGATTACAGTTCATGCGTTTGAGAATTGTACTTACATGTATTGAATAATGGCTAATGGACAGAGAACACAAGAGGAAGGATATACATGTCATTTTTGGATGGCGGGTTATAACTAGTGGCATGCCGCATTTGTCAGTACTTGGGCCTCAGCTTTGTCGAATCCAATCAATGATTTAGAAGTGATACAGTGTAGCAAATCAAAATTTGCTGATGATAAAGCATTTTGGGAAGGTAAATGTTGAGGAGGATGCAAAGAGACTAAAAAGGGATATAGACTTGTTATGTGATTGGGCAAGACAGTGTATGCTATAGGGAATTGTGAAATTGTCCACTTTGAGAGGAAGAATGGAAAAGCACAATTGGTTTTTGAAAGCTGAGATGTTTATAATTATGTGGAGTTGGGTTTCCTTGTACACAAACCATAGAAACTTAGCATGCTCTACAGCAAACAATTAGGATGGCAAATGACATGGAGTCATACAGCACAGAAACAGACACTTCGGTCCAACCAAATCCCAAACTAAACTAGTCCCACCTGCCTGCTTATGGCCCATGTCCCTACAAACCAGTCCTATTCATGTGCTTATACAAATGTCTTTTAAATATTATAATTGTGCCCACATCCACCACTTCCTCAGGAAGTTCGTTCTACACACGAACCACTCTCATGTCTTTTTTAAATCTCTGTCCTCTCACCTTAAAAATGTGTCCCCTAGTCTTGAAATCCCACATCCTAGGGAAAAGACACCTACCATTAACTTTATACTCCTCATGATTTTGTAAATTTCTATAAGGTCACCTTTCAACCTCCGATGCTCCAGCGAGCCTTTAAAAAGGAGCTTGAAATATAAAGTGAAGAGTTCTTCCTCCAAATATATTTGGCTTTTGTCAGAATAGTAAATTTATAAAATTGGTGTCTGAACAGGCAGGAACAAGAAAGTAAACAGAAGTAGTGTATTTGATGTAGTCCTCAAGGATTTTAGCAAAGCTTTTGACAAGTCTCGTATGGCAGTCTAGTCAAAAAAAAAGTCCAAGGGAAAGTGACAAATTGGATCAAAAATTGTCTAGGTGGTGTGAAGCCAAGGATAAAGGTCAGTAAGTGTTTTGTGACATGAGGTTTTCCAGCGGGGTTTCACAGAACTCACTATTCAGACCATTGTATTTCATTAGCTTTTCATGAATCAATAATATAGGTTTAAATGTTAGAACATGATTGATATTATTGACAGGGGAGTTGAGATTTTCTTTCTTGCAGAGAACAGATTTAAGGGAATTTCAAATCTGCCTGGGTAGGTTGTAGAGGCAGAGACTGTTGTCCCATTTAAAAATTATGCCCCTGAAGTATCACAACCTGCAAAACTATGGATCAAGTGTTAAAATGTGGGTTAAGTGACTAACTGTTTTTCAAATAGCAAAGATATGCGGGGCTGAATGGCCTCCTTCTACATTATAGTTTTCTCCAATTCTATGAAATTTTCTTGGAAGGCTTGTCAACAACATTTCCTGTATTTTCTTTTGCTGCTAGGCAGACCTCTGAAACCAATGCATGGCAGTGGCATCTGGGCATGGAAGCCACTTATTGGCATGCCCATTGATGCATGTGGAGCTTCCTAGTGGATGCATGGCCACACAATTTAGAGGAAACCTTGTTTGTCAGGGTAGGTGTTGAGGCGCTGTTTCCTCTGGCTGTAGAGTCTGAAACCAAGGGTCTAAGTCTCAGGTTAAGGGGCTGATCATTTATGGCTGAGGCAGGGAAATCTTTTCAATCAACAAGGTTATGAATCTTTGGAATTGTCCATCCTGAAGGGTTGCAGATGTTCAACAATGACAATACTCAAGACTGAGTTTGCTAATATTTTAGACACTAACAGATTCAAGATATATAGGAATAGGAAGAAAAAGTATTGTTAATGTACAAGTTCACCCATGAACTGAGTAAATAGCTAAGTGAATAGCTAAACAAGTTATATGGTTTACTCTAGCTCCTATTGCTTATGTTCTTATAAAGGTTCATTTTTAATAATCAGCTTTACTTCAGAGTATTGGAGATCCACCTTATCAGTAGGAAGGATCTAAATCCATTCTTTGGCAAACCTAATGGTAATGTCCTTGTGGAAGGTAAAGTTATAGAACATGAAAAACATGATTGTGTGCAATGTAGATGGTACATGCCATCTGAGAACCTCAGAATAAATTTGTTTACAGTCAAATATTTGTTGTGTAATTGGTATGATCTCTGTACAGATGCACAACTTTGCAGGAGATATTTGAATTCCCAGTGATTGACTGAAGGGATCACATGGCAGGATTCCAATTCTTAAGACTTTTACTATAACAAATAAACCAAAAGCAACATTGATTAAACACTGGCGAAACTCAGCAGGTCTGACAGTGTCTGTGGGAAGAAAGCCGAGTGAACATTTGAAGTCCAGTGACTGTTCATCAGAACTGTTAAACACTATTTAGTAAGCAACTAATGCACTGAACTACAGAAAATTCAACATGACTGAAAACTCGACAGCGCAATTATATTTTATGTTCCATTTTCAGTTGAAAAAGAATTTTGATGAGAACCAGTCCAACATTACAGCTTCCACCAGTTTGCTTCTCCCACTTTTACTGAGCTATAACACAGCTGACCATCAAAAGGCATTTCTGTCAGTTTCAGAAAATCCCCAAACTAACAAAGAGCTGATACTGTGCTTCTTAATTCCTAGTCTCCCCCTTCACGTACACCTGGATGAATTTTCCAGATTTAACCTTCTTTAGATGGCCACAAGATGTTTAACCAAAGACCATATATTGGTCATAGTGTATTTGCAGCTTCTTCTCCACTGATAAGATATTAACAACAGTCTTCCATATAATTGCTTGATATAGTGGTTGTATGCATGCACAAAAGCCAATATTAAGAATCATGAGCAATGATATAGGCTTACATACTGATTGTTAAACTGTCAGTTTCTGTAGCCCATTAACTTATTCAAATAAGCTAGGCACCTCCAACTAGGAATTGATGGTCACACATCAACACAAAAAATTTGTCAGTCAAGATGAAGATTGTTTTCACCACAGGGTATTCACAAATGGGAGGTATTTATGATTGGTGGGTTATTAGATGGACTAAGTGCCTACATCTCCATATTTAGCAATGTTACAAAATTCATAACAAGTGGCCAGTTGATTCTTTGCAGTATGAAGAAGAAATGCTAGTAATATTCAGCAATCAGGTAGCATCTGTAGACCAGAAACAAAACTGATCTTTTCAGTTGGTTTGTACACAATATAAGAATGAAAGCTTATCAACCTAAATTGTCAATATGTTTCTCTCTCAACGTACGTCTGCTGAGGATTCCAGCATTTCCAGTCTATTTGCTAGACTTCCGATACCCACAGTATTTTGCTTTTCAATTCGCACTTCTTTGAATGTTTGGAGAAATTAAAGAGCAGGCCAGATGTCCAGAGCATTACAGTAATTTTTGTAGGCAGTGCCTTGAACAATATTCTGTTGTTTCCTCCTGGTACGTAAGAAAAAGAAATCTAGCTAAAAATAATAGGAACTACTGTTATTTCAGAATCCACAAGCTGCTGAAGTCACTAACAATTCATCTAAAGCTGAAGCCAGAACAGCACAGATCTGTGTAATTATCTCCCTGGTGAGTCTAAACTGCGCTGCTTCTCCATTAAAGCTAGGCACTCCATTCAAGACTTGTCCAGTTTTTTTCTCCTGGGTAAGCTTTTCCCATTTGCTGACTTCTTTTCATTTTCCTTGCTTCCCCTCCAATAACACAATCTCTCTGACCTGATATAAACGAAATGCTACCACTTTTGCACTGTCTTTGTTTGCTGTGTTGTTAGGACCTGACTGAAATGGCTCTTGGTCATATACCATTTAACCAAATAGTCAGTGTTACTTCAATTAATTGTTCCCATCCACAATCAATAATTGGCTCGTTTGATGTTTTTATTTTCATTTACAGTAATTACTACTGTATCAAACTGCTGACATGTTAGCATGACATTAACTACCTGAATTTCCACACCACCCATTTCTCTGGAAAGAAAGCACAAGGTATATTTAACACACTCATTGGGGAAGAATTTCAAGAGGTGTCCAAAATGGGCAGCAGGTAGGTGGAACAATTGCTTTGCATTCCAGTCAGTGCTGGAAGCTTCAGCTTTATTCAGCATTGCACCTTATTTAAATAGATGTACCAATGCAAATCTGCTGATCACACTTTGCATGAATCCTAGCTTAGCGGGCTCTTGAGATGCAGTGGAAGTGTCCCTACCCCTGTCAATGTTCAAATCCCACCTGCTTCAGAGGTGCCATAACACATTGGAACAGGTTGATCTTAAAAAGAAAGCTGGATTCTAGTTGGTGCTGGCAGCTAGCCAATTGGATTAGTTCTTCAAAAGGATCAATGTGTAGCTTCTGGAGTAGGTTAAATTCAGGAGAAACAAATTACTTGGAGGGAAAAAAAGAATGATTTCTCAATGAATGGAGCTGAGACATTGAATGTTTAGATAGAGAGGGAGATTGAAATGGCAGCCTTTGCTTGCTGTGGACAGTGCCTTACAATGTTTTAGTGGAACTGGGAGGAGCAATAAAATACAATTTTGAAAATATTTTGTAGACATTTTTTGAATATCCTCAAGTCATTCAGACTAAAAATGGGTCAGCTGGTTAGGCTGCACAGAGCCTGATACACATAAGTAGAGCTAGCAGATCACAGGCTTTGCACAGTCATACATGAATTTTACTTCAGATTCCTGCAGCAGATAGAGGCAGCATTTGTGTAGATTCGTAACAACAGGATGTCAATTTCAGTAAGACAGGTTACTTCCACAATTATAGGTACTACCGAATAATTGTTTTTGAATTCATTCTTGAAATGTGAGCATTACGAGCAAAGCCAAACTGTTATTACCATCTTTGGAGGCTCTATAAGTAAGTGGGGTTGAGCCGTTGTCTTCAAAAGTTATAGCCTGCGTGATGTGGGTACATCCACAGTGCTGTTGGGAAAGGAGTTTCAGGATTTTGACCCAGTCACAGTGAAGGAGCGGTTTTGTAGTGCCAGGGTAGGTTTGTGTGTGTCCACTGCAGTAATCCTTGTAGGTTGTAGAAGTCATAGGTTTGGAAGTGCTGTTAAAGTAACTCTGGCAAGGTGTCGGAGCATATGTTGTTAGATGATGCAGACTACTAGCATTTTGTATCAGTAGTGGAGGGTGTGCAAGTTTAGAATGCTGATCAAATAAGTTGTCTTGTCTTGGATTGAATTGAACTTCTTGAATGTCATTGGATTTGTGCTCATCCAGACAAATGCACAGTATTCTATCACACTCATAACTAGTACCTTGTAGTTGATGAATTGTCTTTGGATGTGAGGACACAGGAAATTCACACAGAATTCTCGGCCTCTGAGCTATGATTGTAGTTATATTATTTAAATGACTTGTCCAGTTAAGTTTCTGGCCAAACGTAAGATAGAGTCTCTGCAGTGCAGATAGAGGCTATTCAGCCTATCGAGTCCACACCGACCATCCAAAGAACATTCCATCCCCCTACCCTGACTCTGTAACTCTGAATTTCCCAAGACACTACGGAGCAATTTAGCATGGTCAATCCACCTAACCAGCACATCTTTGGATTGTGGGAGGAAACCCATGCAAACACTGGGAGAACATGCATGCTCCACACGTACAGTCACCCAAGGCTGAGGAATGGTCACCGGACCTGAAACGTTAACTCTGATTTTTTTCTTCATAGATGCTGCCAGACCTGCTGAGCTTCCAGCAACTTCTGTTTTTGTTCCTGGAATCGAACCTGGTTTCCTGGCACATTGATGCAGCAGTACTAACCACTGAGCCACCCCAAGATGTTAGATGGCAGGAGATTAAGTCATGGGTAATGCTGTTAAATGCCGGGTGGAGATTATTAGATTCTTTTGGTTGGAAATGGTAGTTGCCTGCCGTTGTGTGGCGTAAATGTTGCTTGCCACTTTATCAGCCTAAAACTTTCCATACCTTGTTTTATGCAGGCGTGGACCACTTAAGTTATCTGCTGAGTCACAAAAGGTACTGAAAGCATTCAATCATCAGCGAACATCCTCACTTCTGACTTGATGTTAGAGGGAAGATGACTAATGAAATCACCCAAGATGTTTTGGCCGAGGAAACTATACTGAGGAACATCTGAGTAATGTCCTGGAGCTGATTGGCTTCTAACAACCAAAATTGGGAGAGATAATAGTATAGTTTGAAATGGCATTAGAATATTAATCTGGAGGCACAGAGTAGTGCTCTGGGTTCAAATCCCATTATGGCAGTTGATAGAAATTAAAATACAATGAATAAAGTGTAGAAAAAAGCTAGTCTTAGTATTGGTGACCATGCAATTATCATAGTTTGCTATGAAAAATACCCATCTGATTCATTAACATTCTCAGGGAAGGAAATATGCTATCCTTATCCAGTTTGACTCCTGATCCATAACAATATGGTTACCTCTGAAATGACATTGCAAGCCATTCAGTCCAAGGGCAACTAAAAATGGGCAGTAAATGCTGGCTTTGCTAACAATGCCATATCCATTGATGTGGAGGGGCGGATGAAGGACTGGGGTGGACAGAGTCAGAAGTCACATCACACCAGGTTATAGTCCAATAGGCTTATTTGAAATCACAAGCTTTCGGAACACTGCTGCTTCATCAGGTGAAGTGGAACGAAGCGCACAGGCACAGAATTTATTGGCGGAGAAATCGTTGCAAGATTATTCCAGGTAATTAAGAGTGTCAAAAGATAGTACAAATGGTGTGAGTGGAGTATCGACAGGCTGAATAATAAGTCTTTGCGGGTGATCAAAAGTGTCAAATGGTGTGAGTAAAGTGTCAGCAGCTGAATAGCAAGTGAAGGAGTGACCTATGATCCAATTAGTGGGGCAGAGAGATAATTACAAAAGATCAATAATAACATAGCGCTAGAGACAAACCAAATGGCTTGAACTACATGATAGGTATAACAGTCACATGACGAGGGTCTAAACAAAGTAACAAGTAATCCAAACTGTACAAACTAATTAAGGTAGAGAGATCATAACAGGTTATTCAAGGTGATGGTGTCAAAATAGAACAGTAAGGAAAATTTTACAAACACAGAATGGTATGGTGAGGTTACATATAGCATGGCATGAACCCAAGATCATGGTTGAGGCTGTCTTCATGGGAATGGAACGTGGCTATCAACTTCCGCTCGGTGACTCTGCATTGTTGTGTATCTCAAAAGCGGCCTTGGAGGACGCTTACCCGAAGATCGAAGGCTGAATGTCCTTGACTGCTGAAGTGTTCCCTGACAGGTGAGGTAACACTCCTTTCTGGCAATAGTTGCATAGTGTCTATTCCTCCATTGTCGTAGCATCTACATGGTCTCGCAGATATATCATGCCTCAGAGCATCCTTTCCTGCAGTGTATGAGGTAGACAACATTGGCCAAGTTACATGAGTACCTACTGTGTGTGTGGTGGGTGGTGTTCCTATGTGTGATAGTAGTATCCATGTCGATGATCTGGTATCTCTTGCAGAGGTTGCTGTGGCAGGGTTTGTGATGTTGTGTTCGCTGCTCTCCTGAAGGCTGAGTAGTTTGCTGTGAACAATAGTCTGCTTGAGGTTTGGCGGCTGTTTGAAGGCGAAAGGAGGAGGCATAGAGAAGATCTTGACAAGATGCTCAGCATCGTTGATGACATTTTGAAAGCTGTGAAGAACATGGTGTAGTCTGTCCATTCTGAGGAAGTACTGGATGACGAAAGATACACTGTCAGTCGTGTCCCGTGTCTGTCTTCTGAGGAGGTTGTTTCGGTTTCTCTCTGTGGCACGTTGGAACTGGCAATTGAAGAGATGAGCATCATACCCCGTTCTTATGGGAGTGTCTTTCAGTGTCTGTAGGTGTCTATCTACCTCAATATCTTTATTCATGCATGGTTCCCTACTCTTACCAGCCTTACCCTTCACTCTAACAGGAATGTAATACCTCTGAACTCTCGTTATCATACTTTTGAAAGCTTCCCACTTGTCAGTCATCCCTTTTTATCTGTGAATAGTCTACTCCAATCAACGTTTGAAAGTTCTTGTCTCATACCATTAAAATTTGCCTTACTCCAATTAAGAACTTCAACTTTTATGGAAGGCTTATCCTTTTCCATAACTATTTTAAAATTAATAAAATTATGTTCAATAGTTCCAAAATGTGTCCCCTACTAATACTTCAGCCACTTGCCCTACCTTATTCCCCCAAGAGAAGGTCAAGCTTTGCTCCTTCTCTCGTCGGCACATTTACATGTTGATAAAGAAAATTTTCTTGAACACATTTAACAAATCCTTCACCATCTAAGCCTTAAATACTATGGCAGTCCCAGTCAATCATAGAATCCCTACAGTGTGGAAACAGGCCCTTCAGTCCAACAAGTCTACACCAAACCTCAGAGCATCCCACCCAGATCCATTCCCATATAACCCACCTAATCTACACATCCCTGAACACTGTGGGCAATTTAGCATGACCAATCCAGCACATCTTTGGACTTGGAGGAAACCGGAGCACCCAGAGGAAATCCACGCAGACACAGGGAGAACATGCAAACTCCACGCAGACAGTTGCCCGAGGGTGGAATTGAACCTGGGTCCCTGGTACTGTGAGGCAGCAGTGGTAACCACTGAGCCACTGTGCCACCCTAATGTTTGGCAAATAAAATACCCTACTATTAAAACCCGATTATTCTTACATATATCTGAGATCTCTCAACATAATTGCTCCTGAATTTCCCACTGACTATTGTGGAGCCTATAGTACAGTCCCATCAAGATTGATCATCCCTTTCTTGTTTCTAATTTCTACCCATATAGTTTCACTGGACGGTCCTTCAAAAATATCTTCTCTAATTACTGTAATGTTTTCCCCAATCAAAGATGCCCCATCCCCTCCTCTCTTGCCTCCCTTTCTATTCCTTCCTATAGCATCTAAAACCTGGAACATTAAACTGCCAGCCCTGTCCTTTCCTCAGCCAAGTTTCTGTAATAGCTATGATGTCCTAGTCCCATGTTCCCATGCATGCCCTGACTTCATCAGCCTTACTTGTAAGACCCTTTGCATTGAAATAAATGCAGTTTAATTCTTCAGAGTTACCTCATTCTTTGTCTTGCTCTTGTCTGCTTTTTCTAATTTACTTGCTATTTTCTGATTCAGAACCATCCTCACCTGCCTTTCTATTTTTACTGCTCCTTAGGAAGCACCCTCCCCTATGCTGCCCCCACCCCTACTAGTTTAAAGGCTCCTGAAATAGAGCTAGCAAATCTCCCCTTATGGCACAAAGAATATTCATGGTCCACTATCTTTTTGTATTGTATCTGTCCTGCATTTTGTGGACAAGACATATCTGGGCAACTACCCATGTAAGTAAATAGTATTGTTGTTGTGCTGGAACAGCTTGGCTAAGGGTGTGGTTAATTCTTGAGCACATGTATTCAGTACTGCAGCTGGCTTGTTGTTAGGACCCAAAGCTTTTGTTGCATGCAGAGCCTTCAACCATTTCTGATCAAATGGAGTGATTTAAATTGTTTGAAGAGTCCTATATGATGCTGGGGAGCTCAGGAGGAGGCCATAATGGATCATTCATTTGGCATATCTGGTTGAAGTCTGCAAATGTGAGGTAGCAATGGCCTGCAGAGTTCCCTTCTCCAGCTACAAAATCCTCCTTAACACCATCTCCCTTATGCTTTGTCTCCTCCATCAAATATTTAACTCTATGCTGCAGGCTTTTATAAGTGCAAAATGTAAATTGAATTTTTTGCCCTTCTAGTCTGTCTGTTTCAGAAA
Organism: Rhincodon typus; assembly: GCF_021869965.1. Taxonomy (NCBI): domain Eukaryota; kingdom Metazoa; phylum Chordata; class Chondrichthyes; order Orectolobiformes; family Rhincodontidae; genus Rhincodon; species Rhincodon typus. Next base: position 63,252,990 of record NC_063333.1, on the reverse strand, counting down.
TCTTGTACAGACAAAATGAAGTATAATAAAAATAACAGCTGATTATTTTGTCGGTGGCCTTCCAAGTAAATCACAGCTGCCTTAACAAATCAGATTTTATTCCTCTGGTCATTTGTAAGTAGAATTAGACTTCTTAAAATATTGATACATGGGTATTTCATTTTAGCATGCTCCATTCTTAGCCGTATTAATTCACATAAAAGGATAGCACATTCTGAGTGGAATGGTTTTCATTATAAAAATAAATATGCTGTAAATTCTCTTTTTCTTGCTTATGAAATTGAATTTTGAAATGAACATGCATCTCAACAAAGCAAGACTTCAAAGCATGTTTTTGGACATTCCCATGTCCCATCAAGGTAAGGTGAAGGAACTAATGACATGGTAGAATATAGCTCCCGAGCTGATAGTATCCTTCTGGGTTCCAGGCAGCTAAGACAGCATGAGAATTCTGAAAGGATTAGGGCATACCATCCCTTGAGTCTGCAGTGCCATTCAAAAAGATCGTGGCTGATTGAAGCTTGGCATCAATACCACTTCTTTCCTGTAACCCTTCCCCATAACCTTTGACTGTCCTATAATTTAAAAGTCTGTCTTTCTCAGACTTGATTATATATTCGATGGTTCAACCACCTCTGCTCTCTGGGTAGAGAAATCCAAAGAGTCATAACCCTTTGAGAGAAGAAATTCTTCTCATTTCCATCTTACAAGTGGCTTATCCTTATTCTAAAACAGTGCGTCTTAGATTTACATTCTCGCAAAGGGGAAACATCCTGCTCTCAACATCTGCCCTGTCAAGCCCATTTAGATTCTCATTTGTATCAGTAAGATCACTGTTCATTCTTCTAAACAACAATGTGTATAAGCCTAAAGTAAAACAAAGAACTATGGATGCTGGAGATGTGGAACAAAAACAAATTGCTGGAGAAACTCAACAGATCTGTCAGCATCTGTGGGAAGAAAGCAGAGTTAACATTTCAAGTCCATTGACTCTTCATCAGAACTGTTAGTAGCTAGGAAAAAGTGCTATTTATACTGAAGCTGAAGTCGGGGGAGGGCGGGGAGGGGAGCGATGAGTAGATAGGTGAAGACATGAAAGGGATTGGTAAACAAGGAGATTCTGGATAGCAGGCCAAGACAGACAAAAAACTGAACAAGGTAATAAGAGCTAAGAGTATTAGAAAATGTTTCAGCAGCAACCCATATAATTTGATAATGGGCCTAAGTGTGTGTCAGAATGGGTGACTGTGCTAAAAGCAACCCTTGTCAAATCAAGAAACAGTATAGAGTGCATAAAAACATGGAAAGGTGAAATCAGGCTCTAAATTTATTGAACTTGATGTTGAGTCCTCGAGGCTGCAAGGTCCCCAAGTGGAAAATGAGATATAGTTCTTCGAGCTTGTGGTGAGGCTCGCTGGAACACTGCAGCAGTCCTGCGACAGCAATGTTGATATGAGCCCATGGTGGTGTGTTGAAGTGACAGGTAATTGGAAGCTTAGGGTCATTTTTATGGACTGAATGTAGATGCTCTGCAAAGTGCTCACACAGTCTGCGTTTCGTCTCCCCAGTGTAGAGAAGACCACATTGTGAACAGCAAATACAGTAGATTGAATGAAGTACAGGTAAATCGTTGCTTCACCTGGAAGGTGTGTCTGGGGCGTTAGATGGTGAGGTAGGAAAGGGTAAACAGGCAGGTATTACACCTTCTGTGATTGCATGGAAAGGTACAGAAAGGGTGGTGGGAGGTGTTGGGAATGGAGGAAGAGTGGACCAGAATGTCCCAGAGGGAACGTTCCCTGCAGAATGCTGACAAAGGAGGGGTGGGGACTATGTGTCTGGTTGTGACATCTCATTGGAGGTTACGGAAATGACGCTTCACAGTCTTTTGGATGAGGAGGCTGGTGGGCCAGTAAGTTCGGATGAGGGACTCCCTCTCATTGTTGTGGGAGGGAAGGGGTGAGGACAGAAGTGCAGGAGATTTGTTAGATATGGCTAAGGGCCCTGCTGACCATGGAAACAGAAAATCCTCAGTTGAAGAAGAAGATGGACATTTCTGAGGCCCCCCTACAGAATGCAGCATTGGCGGAACAGATGCGACAGAGATGGAGAAATTAGGAGAATGGAATGGAGTCCTTATAGGAAGTATGGTCTATATAATCCAGGTAACTGTGGGTGTCAGAGGGCTTGTAATGGATAATGGTGGCCAGCCTATTCCCAGAAATGAAAACAGAGATGTTGAGGATGGGAAGGGGGAATGTCAGAGATGGACCAGCTGAAGGTGAAAGCAGGGTGGAAATTGGAAGCAAAATTGATAAATGTTTCCAATTCCGGACAAGAGAGGAAAGCAGCATCGATGATGTCAATGATGTACTGGAGGAAGAGTTGTTGAGAGTTGCCTGAGTTAGTTTGGAACAAGGAATGTTCCACGTACTCCCAAAGAGACAGGCATAACTGGGGCCCATGCAGGTACCCATGGCCACCCCTTTGATGGAAGAAAGTGGGAGGAGTAAAGAAGAAGTTGTTCAAAGTGAGGACATGTTCAGCCAGGCAGAGGATGGTGATGGTGGATGGAGACAGTTCAGGGCCTACTTTTTATGATGAAGCATGGGTATGGCAAGTGTGTTCTGACACATGAGGAATGGTCTAACAGCTCTTTGCTCAAAATGTGCGGCCATCTGTTAGAGTTTCCAAAGGGTGATTGCTCCTGTGTATGCATGATGGAGGAGCCCTTCAATGTAATGCATGATGCCATGTCCCAAATGGATGAGCACATGATCTTCTCCATTGAGAGAGTGCTGACCCTTATGGAGAGTGACATTTCACCAAGATCACCAAGGAGCTCTGGGAGCTGCATACTGGCTTCCACAGTGTGGCCTCATCCTTCAGTAATGTTGAGCTCTGAGTGGGGAAGATGGCATGCAGCCACGTAGACCAATTGCCAAATGTTCTCCTGGTCCAGGTGGATCTTGAATGGCTTTGGAAACAGACAGACATTGGTTATGAACTAAAGACAGTAAGGACTGCAGATGCTGGAAGCTAGAGTCAATAAATGTGGAGCTGGAAAAGCACAGCAAATTAGGCAGCATCCAAAGAGCAAGAAAGTCAACATTTCAGGCCATTGACTTCCCTGCTCCACGGATGCTGTCTGACCTGCTGTGCTTTTCCAGCTCCACATTTATTGACTCTACATTGGTTATGAATGTTGTTCACAGGCTTCTGTGTATTTGACAATAGTTTTTAGTACCATTGAACACCACATGCAGCCTTAAAAACAGAGACTGCATTTGACAGCTACAGTAGTGCAGCCTATGCGTTGTCCTTCTAGGGTTGAGTCACCCTGACAACATCATCTGTGGGCATTTCACATGCCAGAGCATCAGGAGAAGCAGCCTGCTTTCAAATCAGCAACAGCCGTTATGACAGAACAATGCAGGCTTACCTGGAAACATTTGCATAAAAGTATCTTGTAGCAAATGGGGTGTCACTGAATTAAAATACATTTTCTGAATTCCACTGTGTTATTGCTTTGTGCACCATAAAGTTTGATGAGGTGCCTACTGAGATGCATACTTAGAACAAGGAATTTGATAAACTGCTTGTTGCATCAATGGACTTCTGACAGAATAATCCCATAAGGATCTCTTCCCGCTTCCTGAAGTGGAAAAGTGAGTGCCATGGTCCCCCTTGTCACCACCAAATCTCAATTACTTTACTCAGACATTCCACAGGCTCAGCAACCAGCTGACTTGATAAACACTCAGAAACATATGACATTCTGACATGTCCTTTGTCTGTCAGTCTTTAAGATGGTAACATTTTGTTTGAGCATCCTCCTGGCTCATAGCCTCTGTGCTCCTTCCTCAATCATGCCCCATTGTAGTAACATGCTGTCCAGCTCCATGTGGCTAATGCAGTCTCTCTCCCTCTCTCCCACTATCCTCCTCACTGGAGGAATCAAACTCTACATTTAAATTTGGATCCATCACAGTACAGTGGCTCAGACCACCCTTGTGCTACCTGCACTCACTACAGGGGACCTTCCACTGACAGCTCTCTCCTATGAGCTTACACTCTATAAATCCCTCAAAACTTCCCAGCCTTCATTTCTCTGACATGGGCCTGCCTGCTTGTAAAGCTGTTGCTTGCAGGTAAGCCCAATGGCAAATAGTTTTAGCTCGCACTCACCTTTTTGCTGACCTATCACTTCTTTTGAGTAAGCAAGCCATTGATACTCCATCTGTTTAAAATCTTGGTCAATTGACCCCTTAACAAACTCAATTGCCTGCCTATCATCCTGTATCATTCAAATCCCATAGTCTAGCTGCCCCTAGGAAATTGACCAATGTTGGGAAGATATAGTGGGAATCCCTGCTGACGAATTCTTCCTTGGCTCAAAGCCTATTAGAATCAAGCTCGTAAAATTCTGACAAAGTGTCAGCTAGGTTTGTGATCGGGTGCCAGAATAAAGGTTGAATATACTAGTCGACATCAGATATGAGAATGTTATAGAATCATCCCATCAGCACAGAAGGAGAACTCTTGGCCCATTGTGTCCATGCTGGCAAGGGCAACATTAATAGCCCCATTCCCTCCCCTTTCCCAGGAGTCCTGCATCCTGCATTTCTTTCCCTTTAGGTGGTGACAATCTATTTCCTTATTGAAACCCATGATTGAGATTAATGTCTGGGGTTTGCAGGAGAATCACAAGTGGAAGATGTGTAAGGAAGTGTTTCAGGCCGTGCTCATTAGTGCCTTTTACCATGAGCTAAAATGATTTTTAGAACAGCTATGTGGGACTGTGTTTGGTGCTTTATTTTCTATCGTCTGCTGTTTATTCATCTGGAATGAACTTGTGGTGAGCTTATATAGCATGTTATGAAATTCTTGCGCGATGCATGTTTATAAAATCAGTCAACTACATTGAAAGTACAGCAATGTAAGACTGAAATGTATTCCTTTCGACAAGAAGGAATTGCATACAGCTGCTCATGAGCAATCCAAGATCTGGAAATTTATCAATAATTGTAGTAATCACAACATTCAATGATTAAATCATTTAATTTACTGTTCCTCAAATTAATTTCAACAGCTACACAGACTATGTCTAGGCCTATCTCCCACTGTTTGGTTGAGGCTAACTGTAGTCAGTTGTGAATTTTGATGACCCCTTTACTATTAGCTCCAAGGGAATTAAATATTTCCTGCTTTGAAAGATAGATTTTCCTTCTTTATTTTGACATAGTTATTTTCCAGTCAATGCTGAATTTTACTGAACGCTTCAGTCCTGTGTATTTAGATGCAGCTGCAGTTGATTAAAATGTTAAGTATCAAAATTTGTTTGAGGGCTCTCTTGTGGCACAGTGGTAGTATCCCTATCATTGGACTGGGAGGCCCAGAAACAAGTCCCACCTGGCACACAAGTGTATAATAGCATCTCTGAACAGGTTGATTAGAAAAAATAGGTTAAATTAATAATAAGCGTCAAAATTTGTGTGGGGGTATTAATGGCTTAGTGGTAGTGTCCTTACCTTTGAACCTCAAGGTCTGGACTCAAGTCCCATCCTGCTCCAGAGGTGTGCAAGAACATCTCTGAACAGGTTGATCAGGGAAAATATCTCAAAATTTGCTTGTTTAGATGGACCTGAAAAATTGTTTATAACCCTAATTGACTGAAGAGCTTCAGTATCCCAACAGGCTGAAAATTGCTCAAGGGCACTTATTAATTAATATCACTCTGTAAGCTTCACCTGAAGCCTTACTGAACAGATTTACATATCATGTAAATTAATACATACACACACACTAATTGTTGTTGACTTTCACCTTAATAAAACACTGTAGTTTAAGACGAACAAGCAAAACACATAGAGAATTCACCTCATAAGGAATCACTTAACTCTGGTTTGTTACAAGCTTGAGCAATAGTCATCTTTGATAAATTGACTGTTGGCACTTTTATTCAAATCCTTTGTAAATGAGGCACCAGAGGATGATAAAAAAAATTATCCTGTTGCTTATTAATAACCTAATTGCAACAAACTCTGGTCTGAGAGGTGGGAAAGAGAACGGCTTTGTCATTTTTATAAACATGAAACTATAGCTTATTGATTTATTCTGAACTCCATTTCACCTTGACATTCCATTTCATTCATAGATCATTGAATCCCTATAGAAATTCCCTGGAAAAAGGCCCTTTGGCCCAACAAGTCCACACTAACCTTCAGAGCATCCTACCCAGACCCATCCCATACGTAACCCACCCAATTTACACATCCTGAACACTATGGGCAATTTAGCATGGCCAGTCCACCTAACCTGCACATCTTTGGACTGTGGGAGGAAACTGGAATACCTGGAGGAAACCCATGCAGACACGGGGAGAACGTGCAAACTCCACGCAGTCGTCCGAGAGTGGAATCGAACCCATGTCCTGGCGCTGTGAGACAGCAGTGCTAACCACTGAGCCACTGTGCTGCCCCAATGTTAATTTTTATTGAGATTAATGAGGTTGCAGGAATGTATGATTTTGAAACAAACACTTTCTAAATATAATTTTGAGATAGGTAAATGGAAAAACAAGCTGTTTACCCCTGTTCTGGCTGACCTTTAACCGCAGGATTCATGTCCCAGACTCAGACTGAAAGACAGGTCCTGAGCAAGTATTTGTAGTCCAACTGCATCAGCAATTTTACTGCAGGTAGACTCCTAATTGGCCACCTACAGGTTTGCAGTCCGAATGTACAGGCACCCAGTGCTGCTGACCTGTTTATAGGACAGACAGCTCTGGAGTTCAGCAGCCCCACTAGGTGCACTGCTTACACAAGTCAGAGACCTGAAGAATGTCTCCATATGGAAGCAACCTCAAACAGGGAAGTAACAATTAAAATTCAGCATGGCCAAGAATAGTACACCATGCTGGTTAGGATGGAGACCGGTTCAGGTGGAATGATAGGGTCCCATGAGCTGCTATTCATGCCCTCATCTATCTCTTGGGCTATGGAATGTCCCTGCTTTAGTGGCCTGGGCTGCCACAGGGTCATTGTTTGCATGAAACTTGTTGCCTCAGCATGTGGCGGTTTCTGCAAAGCCTCCAGCATTGTTATAACGAATACACATTCTAGTTGGGGCCCTCCCTTTTTCTGGAGGATTTGGTAAAGGCAAGACATTTCCATCTTTGAAATATCTGTTATATGGAAACTGAAATGCATCCTTTGTTCAGAGCTTTATTTCAGTTTTTGTGCAGCAGTTAGGTCGGTGTGAACTGATGCTACAATTTCATAATCCCTTTCGCGCATGCTTTGTGCCTATTCTCAGAAAAAAGACACAATTAAGCCTTTCCTCAATATCCCTTTTAACTTTTCAAGCAACCAATAAGCCATTTAACTGATGTAAATATTGGATCTGACTCCAGCATCTGCAGTTCTTGCTATCTCCTAAATATTGGGTGCTTTCTGTTCTCCTGCAAAGTGAATATTTTTGTGGTAAGGCATCATGTTACTGCATGACTAATTTAAAGGCTTGGATTCGAGATCCGTAAGGATGAGTTCAGTTCCCATTTCAACAACTGAAGAATTTAAATTAATTTATTGGAAAAGTGTGGATTAAATAGGCTGCTATCACTAATGTTGACCATGAAATTCATGCTGACAAAATTCTGATTCAGCGGTATCTTCTAGGAAAACTGTCATTATTGTATCTGGTCTATAAGTGACTCCAAACTGCAATAATGTGATTGCCCATTCAGAGTTCTCTGCAATAGCCTTGCAAGCAATTCAGTTAGATTCAGAAAGGTGGATCATCACCACCATCTCAAAAGCAAATAGGGATGAGAAGGAACACAATCACATAAAAAAGTGCTGTTGTAGCACAGCGATAGTGTCCCAGTTCAAGCTAAGTTGTCATAGTCCCCTTCTCTTCTTAGAGAGAGACAACTGATGGTGGATTAACCTGAGGGTAACCATACCACAGGTGGGGTCAACATTGATATGGAGGGACATTCATGGTAACCTCAGCTGATGTGGGAATTGGATGCAAGCTGCTGAAAACACTCAGCCTCACAAACTAGCGGACTGAGCGAACTGACCCTCAAAGTTGCCATGGTCTTATCAGACCATAGGGTTGCTCTCATATTAGAGAGAGATGACTGGAGGTGGTTAAAATGGAGAGTGAACAGACCTCAAGCAAGAATCATAGAATTCCTAAAGTGCAGAAAGAGGCCATTCAGCCCATCGAGTCTGCACTAACCCTCTGAAGCTCGTCTCACCCCATCTTCGTAACCTTGCATTTCCCGTGGCTAATCCATCTTGTCTACACATTCCCTGGACCCTACGGGAAATTTAGCTTGGCCAATCCACCTAACCTGCACACGTTTGGACGGTGAGAAGAAACCAGAGCACATGGCAAAACCCACACAGACGTGGGGAGAACGTACAAACTCCACATGGACAGTCATGCAAGACTGAAATTGAACCGAAGTCCCTGGTACTTTGAGGCAGTAGTGCTAACCACTGAGGCACCATGCCATCCAAAGGGCAAGGGGAGAGGTTGAAAAGGAGAATTCTTCATGGTAACCTCAGCTAGTGCAGGAATTAAACGCATGTTGTTATCATCACTCTGCATCACTGACCAGCTCTCCAGCCAGCTGAGCTCCAGTTCTAATGATAGATCATCGACCTGAAATACCAGCACTGTTTATTTCTGTTTGCCAGCTCTTGAGATCTCTGGTTGCTTTGTAGTTACAAATCTGAAACAAACTATACCTTGAACAATCCAAAGACTATTGTCAGGCAGTCTTTCCTTAACTCAAAGATTCCTTATGTCTTTGTGACTCAATGCCACATCAATTTCACTGCTCCAACAACAACGTTGTCTTGCATAGCTAAAAATACCCACCACTAGATTGTTCTAAGTAATAAATCTTTCTTGGCATTTCAGTTATATAGGTGACTTTCATTTCAGTTTATAATCCAAAAAGAAAAAAAGACCAGTTCCTCATTGTACCCAATTCATTGAATATTTAACACTGCATTTAGCCTTAGCAACAACTGCTCTCACAAAGTCTGCTATGCTTGATGGTGGATTTTCATATGCTACAACTTTTACCGAAAGTATTAGCATAACAGCTACAATTGTAAGGTATTGAGTTATTGTCACCTGTTGCTGCATCATTTGAGATTGTTTCAAAGTTTGGTCAATTTTTACAAGCCATAATTAAAATTTTTAATTTAAACTTATTGCACAAAGCACCTTAACAGTTGCAAATGGCGTGCCAATACTGGTCCACAGTTGAGTGAGCTCTCAACCAAAGAAAAATCTAGACTTAGAGTTCAGCATGAAAATTAGATGAGGCTTTTTGCTGGAAGATTGAATGAGTTCAGTCTTGGATAGGCTCAGAGCCAACTGTCTATCTTCTAAGTCCAGTAAGACAAGTAATGGAAAATCTATTTCCATCTCAATGTCCTTTCTTTAACACTTCTGCTACAATTCCTCATGTTCCTTTTGAAAATCAAACATGCATTTGTCACTTCTGCCATTGCCTTCCTTCTCTCTTTTTGGTTTCTCTCCTTCTGATGTGCTGTGCCTGTTGATGTGTTTATAATAGCCTTTGTTAGATTTTGGGCAGTTCAAATAAAGGATAATAACATTCTCACCTAGGCCACCTAATTTTCCTTTTCTCTGTCTCTTTTGATAGGGTGTTTTTCCGTCATTTATGTTATTAGCCTAGGTTTTATCAAGAGTTAAATTTCAAAATCATGTGCAATAGGAATATATAATGAAAATTCTGATTGAATGTTATAAGAACATAAGAATTGGAACAGGATTGGGCCAAAAACAGAAGTTGCTGAAAAAGCTCAGCAGAGGAAGCTCAGAACTGAGGAAAGGCCGCCGGACCCTACACGTTAACTCTGATTATTTTCTTCACAGATGCTGCCAGACCTGCTGAGCTTTTCCAGTAACTTCTGTTTTTGTTCCTGACTTACAGCATCCACATTTCTTTCGGTTTTTATACAGGATTGGGCCATTTGGTTCCTTGGGCCTCCTCCACTTTTCAATAAATCATGGCTGACCTAATTGTGACCTTAAATCAGGGCTCATTTAAAACAGAGATTAGGTGATTTTGTTTCCCTCTTAGACAGTCATAAGATTTTCGAACTCTCTTTCTGAAAAGTTGATGGAAGCAGAGTCCTTGAATATTGTTAAGGCAGAGATAGGTAGACTCTTGATAAACGGAGTGGAAGGTTATCAGGGTAGGCAGAAATCCAGATTTGAGGTTACAATCAAATCAGCTATTTTCTTCTTGAATAGTGGAGCAAACTGAAGAAGCTGACTGGCTTACTCCTGCTTTTTGCTCATAAGTTCATTTTCTTACCTGCCCACCATGATTGACAGCCTTTTAAATCAAAAATCTGTTGATCTCAGCCTTGAATATGTTCAATGATCCAGCCTACAGTGCTTTCTAAAGTTGGGAATTTCAAAGTTTAACAAATCTCAAGAGGAAAAGTTACCCCTCATCTTTGATCTAAATTGGGAGACCCCTTAGTTTGTAACTATGTTCCCTACCTCCAGATCTCATATAAGACGAAACACTGTCTTGCATCCTCCCTCTCAAGCCTCTTCAGGATCTTAAACGTTTCAATAAAATCACCTCTCGTTCTTCTAAATGTCAATGAGCGTAGGCATGACCTACTTATCCTTTTCTCAAAGACTATATGACTATACAGTCATTCCTCTATATTCACAAGGGTTCCATACCTGAAAACCCCAGTGAATGATGAAATTCGCAAGTGCAGAGCTCATTAAAAATAGGTTGAAAATCATGGATATGCGATTTTTGCCTGCGGATGTTGATTTTTGCTGTTACTTATTTTTTAGTGCCGACAAGCAAATTCGCGATTTGTGATTTTGGAGATACAGAGGACTTACTGTATTCCTGGAATCAGCATGGTGATCGTTCTCAGGGCCGCTTTCAATGCATGTATATTCCTCCTTAAGTAAAGAAGACACAACTATAAGTGCAGGCCCTGTATATTTGTAGCAAGGCTTCCTTATTTTAATCGCCCATCCATAAGACCATAAAGCATTGGAATGCAAGTAGGCCATTCAGCCCACGCACATTCAGTGAGTCCATGTCTGACTTCATAAAACTCAACTCACTTACTTTCCTGCCTTTTCACCATAACCCTTGATTATCCTACTGATTAAAATCTGTCTATCTGAGCTTTGAATATACTTAATGATACAGTGTCTACAATCTCTACATTTAAAAGTTCCAAAGATTTCCCCGTAGGAAATTCCTCCTCACCTTTCCCTAACTGTGTGATCCCTTACCTTGAGATAATGCCTTCTCGTTCTGGACTTATCTATAAGGGAAAACAACCTCCCCCCCATCTACCCTGTTGAGCCCCCATCTTGGATGTTTCAAAACGGTTGCCTTTCATTCTTCTAAACTTCAATGAGTACAGGCTAAACCTTTCCTCCAGAGAAAATCCCTCCGTACCTGAAATCAGCTTCATGAATCTTCTCTGGACTGCCTCCAATGCGACTGTACCTTTCCTTAGATAAGAAATCTATAACTGTTCACAGAGTTCCACATGTGGTCTCACTAGTGCATTGTATAGTTTCAGTGAGATTTCCCTATTTTTATATTCCATTCCTTTTGAAATAAAAGCTAATACTCTATTTGCCTTCCCTATTATCTGCTAAACTTGTGAACAAGTTTTTAGTGATTTATGCACAAGGCTTCCCAAATTCCTCTATGCCTCAGCTTTCTGCAGTCTTTCTTCATTGAAATTCACCAGCTTTATTCTATTCTTCCTGTTAAAGTTCATAACCTCATATTTTCCCACGTTGTATTCCATCTGCTAGTTTTTTGCCCAGTCACTTAAACCGTCTATATACCTCTATAGACTCTATGTATCATCCTCAACACTTGCCTTTCTCCCCTCCCCATTATTTTTATGTCATCCGCAAAATTGGCAATAGCACATTCACTTTTATCATCCAAGTCATTAATGTAGATTATAAATAATTGTGGCCATAGCACTCCTTCCTGTGGCACTCCATTACTTGCATGCAATTCCACTTGCAATAATTCTATTCAGCTTCCTAAGTACTTTTTATACCTGCAAGTTAGATCCCTCTCTACTGCACCATTCTTCAGTCCCTCTCCTTTTTGTTTTTCTGTTTGTTCATGGAATGTGGGTGTCACCGGCTAGGTCAGCATTCACTGTCAACCTCAATGGCCTGGAGAATTCGATTGTGAGTAGCTTTTTTTTTGAACTGTCACAGTCCTTGGGAAGTAGGGACATGGACAAAGCTGTTAGGAAGGGTGTTCCGGTATTTTATGAGGATCAATATGCCCTGGAGGGAACCTTGCAGGCGGTTGTGTTCCAATGCATCTGCTACCTTTGCCCTTCAAGGTGAGTGAAGTTGCTGTTTTGGAAGGTGCTGTCAAAGGAGGTTTGGTGAGTTTGTGCAGTGTGTTGGTGCATTGGTAGTGAAGAGAATTAATATTGAAGGTTGTGGATGGGGTGCCAATCAAGCAGGCTGTCTTGTCCTAGATGCTGTCAAGTTTCTTTAGTGGTGTTGGAGCTGCCGTCACGCAGGCAAGTTGGACTATTCAATCACAATTCTGACTTGTGCTTCTTAAAGTACAAGCATATTTTAGCCAGGTCAACTTTACAACTACTCTTTCAAATGAGGGGAACTATCTTGCAACTCTACCTTCTGTAAATGTAGGCACAAAACGCAGAATTCTTGTTAAATCAAATCCTTCATTGGAATTGTAATTATCCTCTGAGTTACTACCTTGTCTTTCTTCTTTTAGCTTTTCTGAAGCTAATTCATGTTGTCCAACACTCCCCTCTCTTTGGTGTTCAAGCTTATTAAAATTTCATTTCCTTTCTTTGTCTTTCTCCTTGCTTTCTTTTTCTCTTTGTTTACTTTCTCCTCACTTTCAATTCAAGCCTTGTTATCCACTTTTCGTTCCCTTACGTTTTTCATTCTCAACCCTTTCCATTTTTCTTTTTTTCAGTTTTTTTTATTCTTAACAAATCTTAACTAATTCTAGCAATGATGCATCTACTTCAGGTTTTAATCCTTTTAATTCTAAATGCTGGATAATCACTTTGAATACCTCGGCCTTTTGAGATCATGCTTTTATTCCAATTTCAACTAATCTGATAACAATCACTGTTTGCCTTTGTTGAAGACTTAAAATAATCCAGTTATGGTTTCCACTCCAAGTAAATTCCTAGCAACAGCCAAAGCCATTGGAAATTTTAATCCATGTAGCATATTTCACAACAATTCGCTTGTTTCTATTCTCAGTACTTCCATGTTTATATCTCTTTAAACATTCACAGATCCCTCTCAACTTCAACAAATTCTACCCCACAAAAAAATCACTATTTTGTCATGATTCCAGTTGATGGTAATACCAGACAAGAGGATTCTAGAGACAAACCTGCCTAAATAATCCAGACAACAAGGTGCAGGGCTGGATGAACACAGCAGGCCAAGCAGCATCATAGGAGCAGAGAGGCTGACGTTTCGGGCCTAGACCCTTCATCAGAAAAGGGGGAGGGGAAGGGGGTTTTGAAATAAATAGGGAGAGAGTGGGAGGCGGATAGAAGAGGGATAGAGGAGAGGATAGGTGGAGAGGAAACAAACAGGTCAAAGTG
>NC_063333.1:63175138-63229308 GCF_021869965.1 Rhincodon typus | reverse complement strand
ATTTGGAAAAGCATAGTTTGATTAGAAATAGTCAGCATGGCTTTGTGAGGGGCAGGTCATGCCTCACAAGCCTTATTGAATTCTTTGAAGATGTGACAAAACATATTGATGAAGGTAGAGCAGTGGATCTCGTGTATATGGATTTTAACAAGGCATTTGATAAGACTCCCCATGGTAGGCTTATTCAGAAAGTAAGGAAGCATGGGATTCAGGGAAATGTGGCTGTCTAGATACAGAATTGGCTATCCAATAGAAGACAGAGGATGGTAGTAGATGGAAATTATTCAGCCTGGAGCTGGGTGACCAGTGGTGTTCCTCAGGGATCTGTTCTGGAACCTCTGCTCTTTGTGATCTTTATAAATGACTTGGATGAGGAAGTGGAAGAGTGGGTTAGTAAGTTTGCCAACGACCTGAAGGTTGGTGGAGTTGTGGATAGTGTGGAGTGCTGTTGTAGGTTGCAATGGGAGATTGACAAGATGCAGACCTGGGCAAAGAAGTGGCAGATGGAATTCAACAAGGAAAAGTGTGAAGTGATTCATTTTGGAAGTTTGAATTTCAATGCAGAATACAGGTTTAATGGCAGGATTCTTGGCAGTGTGGAAGAACAGAGGGATCTTGGGGTCCACGTCCATAGATCCTTCAAAGTTACCACCCAAGTTGATAGGGTTGTAAAGAAGGCATATGGTGTGTTGGCTTTCATTGGCAGGGGAATTGAGTTTAAGAGCTGTGAGGTTATACTGCAGGTTTATAAAGCCCTAGTTAGACAACACTTGGAATATTGTGTTCAGTTCTGTTCTCCTCATTATAGGAAGGATGTGGAAGCTTTAGAGAGGGTGCAGAGGAGATTTACCAGGATGCCGCCTGGACTGGAGGGCAGGTCTTATGAGGAAAGGTTGAGAGAGCTAGGGCTTTTCTCTTTGGAGTGAAGAAAGATGAGAGGTGACTTGATAGAGGAGTACAAGATGATAAGAGTCATAGATAGAGTGGATAGCCAGAGACTTTGTCCCTGGGTGGAAATGGCTATCATGAGGGGGCATAATTTTAAGGTGATTGGAGGAAGGTATAGGGGAGATGTCAGAGGTAGGTTCTTTACACAGAGTGGTAGGTGTGTGGAATGCGCTGCCAGCGGTGGTAGTAGAGTCAGATACATCAGAGACATTTAAGCGACTCTTGGAAAAGCACATAGATGATAATAAAATGAAGGGTATGCAGGTTAGTTTGATCTTAGAGTAGAATAATAGGTCGGCACAACATCATAGGCTGAAGGGCCTGTACTGTGCTGTACTGTTCTACGTTCTATTTTCTTAAGAGTTATTTTTAGGTGTATGAAAGTTAAGAGAGAGGCAAGAGTGGACATTGGATCGTTGGAAAATGAGGCTGGAGAAGTAGTAATGGCAACAAAGAAGTGGTGGAAGTACTGAATACGTACTTTGCGTCAGTCTTCACAGTGGAAGACACCAGTAGCATGCCAGAATTTCAAGAGAGTTAGGGGATAAAAAGTGAATGTAGTGGCCATCACTAAGGAGAAGTTGCTGGGGAAGCTGCAAGATCTGAAGGTGAATAAATTAGTCAGACTGGGTGGACTACACTGTGGCGTTCTGAAGGAGATATTCGAATAAATTGTGGTGGCCTTGGTGGTGGTCATTCAGGAAATCAAGGAGTCAGGGAGGGTTCCAGAGAACTGGAAAATCGTTCATGTAATACCCCTGTTTAAAGAGGAGGGAGGCAGAAGATGGGAAATTATAGGCTGGTTAGCCTGACCTCAGTCATTTGCAAAATTTTAGAGTCTGTTATTAAGGATAAGATTGCAGAGTACTTGGAGTGCATGATAAAATAGGGTTGAGTCAGCACGCCTTTGTCAAGGGGAGATCATACCTGATAAATCTGATGGAATTCTTTGAGCAGATGATGAGCAAGTTAGACAAAGGACGACCAATGGACGTGATCTAGTTTGATTTCCAGAAGGCCTTTGACAAGGTGCCACACAGGAGGTTGCTAAATAAGATAAAAGCCCATGGTGATAGGGACAAAGTACTGGTGTGGACAGAGGATTGACTGATTGGTAGAAAGCAGAGAGTAGGAATAAAAGGGTCTTTTTTAGAATGGCAGTAGGTGACTGGTAGAGTTCTGCACGTGTCAGTGTTGGGACCACAACTATTCACATTAATAATCTGGATAAAGGAATTGAGGGCACTGTTGCTATGTTTGCAGATGACACAAAGATAGGTGGAGGGACAGGTAGCATTGAGGAAGCAAGGAGGCTGCAGAAAGACTTGGACAAGCTAGGAGAGTGGACAAAGAAGTCCTGATAAAGGGTGTAAACCCAAAATGTCGCCTTTCCTGCTCCTCTGATGCTGCCTGACCTGCTGTGTTCCTCCAGCTCCACATTGTATTGACAGATAGAATACAATGTGGGAAAGTTTGAAGTTATCCTCTTTGGTCATGAGAATAGAGACATAGACTATTCTCTAAACATTTCAGAAAAGGTTTCAGAAGTCCGAAGCACAAAGGGACATAGAAGTCCTGAATCAGGATTTGTTTAACATTAACATGCAGGTTCAGCTGGTAGTCAAGAAGGTAAACACAATTTTGGCATTC
The DNA here is from genome assembly GCF_021869965.1 of Rhincodon typus. NCBI lineage: Eukaryota > Metazoa > Chordata > Chondrichthyes > Orectolobiformes > Rhincodontidae > Rhincodon > Rhincodon typus. The sequence goes on along the minus strand of NC_063333.1, from coordinate 63,226,710 downwards.
ATTTTAAGAAGGCTAGAATACAAGAGAAAGATGCACTGCTAGGCATGTGTAAGGCTCTGGCCAGAATGCATTTGGAATATTGTGAGCAGTTTTGAGCTCCGTTTCTAAGGAAAGATATGCCAGCATTGGTGGTCCAGAGGTGGTTGACAAGAATGATCCCAGGGATGACGGGCTTGTTGTTTGAAGAGCAGTGGAGGACTCTGAGTCTGTACTTGATGAGCTAAGAAGGATTGAGGGCAGGGAATCTGATTGAAACTTACAGAATACTGAGAAGCGTGGATAGAGTTGATGTTGAGAAGACATTTCCACTAGTAGGAGAGACTAGGACCTGAGAGCGTGGGTCTCTTGTTGAATTCACTGAAGTTAACCTTCTATTTTCAATCCTTCTTGTGCATTGAACTATTAATGCTCAAGCCTTATTAACCATTGCTAACCACTTGCCCCTTGCTTGATCAAAGGCATCCTAATTCTAATTATCTTAGTAGTACATGAACAATGCAGTCTATGTTTAAGTTCAGTTTATGATCATTTATGTTTATGATCATTTTATATACAGAGTTTAAACAATACATGCACAATTCCTGATTGGTTTCCTTGAAAGTAATGGTCATTTTCGTGACATTACTTCCTACTGTCTCCTCATTCATTCTTTAATGTCCCAATCATTTTATTAGGTTGTTCCTCTTAGCTTGCTGATTCCGTACATTTTTGCAAAGATAGGGTGGCACCAATGAACAATTTAGGCGTCTGCTTAGAATTTGTTGCACCACCTCCTAATGATTAACTCTTATCCCAGCTGTACCAATCAATACATTTGAATGTTCTCCAAAACATAATCGATATCCTTTAATGATTATAACCATGTATAAATCCACACTAACTATTGATACCTAAAATAAACCAAAGCTGAAAATAACCATACAAACTAATACACTTAGTCCCATTACATACTTTAAGTTATTGTTTTAAAACATAGTAAATTTGCTTGTGTTCTTATGTTCTCACCTCAAAGCATTCTCATTCGTGTTAGCCTAAGTATACATCAGATAGAAACATAAAAACAAAAATCTTACTATTAACCTGGCTATATGGCTACAGAGAAGTCGGTTTTAAAATTGACCTTAATCAGACAATATATGATTTAATTTCTCACTTGCTTAACCAAGTCAAACTGATTAATTTTTGAAAAGTACTACAAATACCGAATGTCATGAATTTGCTTATTTATCTCACAAGGAGGGAATGATGACACCAGGAAAAAGAACTTACATTGTAAATTTTACCAATTTGTGATCTCAGCTCAGAGTTCGATTTGTCAGGAGTACAAATTGAGAGAAGTCTCATGCTTTTGCCATATGATCAGGGAAATAGGGTTATAATGCTCTGTTCAACCTGTGTTCTCTGTGTGTGGTTTTCTCGCTGGAAGCAAGGGATCATGGACATGGAATTATCTTTGTTAGGAATCCAAATGTTAACAGCACTGGCCCCACAGAATGTTCCTATACATTCCCCACAAACCCTTCAAAGGGCCACTGACATAGCTCAACATTAAAATTCAATTACTACATTCTACCTAATAACTACATTAATAACTCATCCTAGAATTCTCATTAATCATAATGGTAGTTTGCCATGTAATCTGCTGCTCATTTCTCAAATCATCAATAACTCCAGTCTGTTTGTCTTAATTTGGTTTAACATCTGGAATACAACTAGAGGATTTATTTGCTTTCATAGTTCAAAAATAAATTCATTGAATCTATTTGTATGCTTCTAGGTGTCATGAGTGGTAAATATCAGTGATTTCATTTTGGTGACTAATATATTATTATTAGTCTTTTAATATTTTTACTCTTGTGGATTTCATTTAACTTGGTTGACTTTAGTTCATTTCAGCTGGAAAGGTGAGATATCCTGAGTCATAAAGATACTGCATGGCAGCATCAGTAATATTCCTCGAACCATGATGAATCCCTCTCCCTTGAGGTACAACATCTCAGAAATCTCTGACAAGCAGATGATTGATAACACAGAAAAAAAAAATCTGATATTGGCTTCCCATCAGTGAAATCTGAAAGGACAGAAGAATGTTTCTGATCTGCCCAACAACAAATAACGGAATCTTGTACATGATTGTATCATTTCTTACACCAACAGCATTATTTTACTTTAGGAAATAGACATATTGCTACAAATCACAATGATAAGCTACATACATTTTGTCTTAAACAGAATGAAAATGTAAGAGTTTGTCTGGCCATCTTCCAGTTTTGCTCATGAGTAACATTAATTACATTCAGAATTTGTAGTGACACGCAGATGTGTCACATACTATTCTTAGTTTCCTTTGTTTATACTTTTGCTTTCTCCTTGGAAAAGTATCAAAAGGCAACATCAAAATAAGATAAAGGTCATATTGCCGAACTATTAATTAGATCCAAGAAACTTGACATATTGTGAAGGTTATAAATATGATAGCTCTGACAAGATTCCAGTCAGGTCCTTCATTTCGAAATAAACATACCGTAAGTTTAATCCTATGAATTTGTGAAAGCAATTAAAAATTTGTGTCACCTAAAATAATTTTATTTTATACTGGGTATGCAACATTCATCTTATCAGATTCTTCAATTATTAATTGGCAAGATGTGAGGATAAATGAAAGGTGAATCTGCCATTTCATTTTGCTTCAGATCTTGACAGGTGTGCACAAAAGAATATTGATGGAACAAATGCAGTGCTTGGAAAAAGGTTCTAAATGCTGTACTTTTTTAATCTTAGTAGGTATTGCTGACTGCACAAATACTGTTTCAGGGCTTACATTCATATTTGCATTCTATCGGATTTTAATCAATATTTGTCTATGGAAGAACTTGCCCAAAGTATTGCTGTCAATAGAAAGATCAATTACAATTCAACAATTTCTGTCCAGGATCAGTTTTCAGGTTTGCTAACCATTTTAAGAATTTCATGTGCAGTGGGGCTTCCACCACCTTTTCTCCAATTCTTGATTTTGCTGAAATTATTGGTCTTGACAATTTTTTGCAACTCAGTCTTGCACTTGATCATGCCTCATTGAACAGCCCTGTCACAGAAATATCCTTTTGTCTGACTTAAGTACCAAAGAGTGCTGCCTATACTGCTGTGCTTAGTCCCAGCTAGAAGGGAGATGGCCAGGCAATTCCACTTACAATCATTCCTGCAGACTTTACTGCTGTAAGTGATTGTTAGTTTTGAAGTAATGTTGTGACCAGATTAGGAGAGTCATTTTGTTTCCATCTTTTTAAAAACTCTCTTGGTTGATGGTAACAAATTTTAGTTCTTTTTCAGCATGTAATTCTGTTGCATGTTAATTAGAAATGTAGTTGACAAGATCAAAATCAGGAAGCCAATTACAAGGTTTTCTTGAGTTAAAGAAAAAAATTTATTGCCTGAGGTAAAAAAAACTTTCACGGAAACATAATTAATTGGTTTAAAAGAGAGAATGTCTGGCATAGGCATGAAAAATAAGAATCACACAATTTAAAAGGTACTTAGTGTCCTTGAGGTATTGGATTTCTAATGTGAAACAACAGTTATATAATTATTGATGGATATTCTCAGCAGTGGCTGTATTTGTAGATATCCTTGAGTTATTGATAGATGGCTGTTTTCTTAATTTGTTTTTGCACCAGAGTTGTCTTCTATGATGATAAGAGATATAGATGTTACGCCCAGAATTGAATGCAAAACTCCTGCTATGTCCTATACTCTCTGCTGCTATTGATAAAGCCTATGGTACTGTAGACTTTATTAACCACTCTCTCAACATGCCCTGCCCCCTTTAAGGACTGCCTATTGGTTCTTTTGCTCCCTTTAAAGTTGTACCATTTAGAGATTGTGGGGACTGATTTTCTTAGAGCCGAGGTTAGTCTAAGAACAAAAGGACTAGGAGCAGGAGTAAGCAATTTAGCTCCCAGAGCCTGCTCTGTCATTCAGTACAATCATAGCAGATCTCATTTCAGCCTCAACTTCACTTTCCTATCTGCTTCCCTTAACCCTTCAACCCATTACTAATTAAAAATCTGCCTATCTCCTCCTTAAATGTATTCAGTTTCCCAGCATCTGCCATATTCTAAGGGAGTGAATTCCACAGATTCTCAAAACTTTGAGAGAAGGAATTCTTCCTCATCTCTGCTTTAACTTCCTTGCTTAGCCATGTACATTTTGTCCCTCTCTTACAATTAATTATCTTGTCTGGAGCATATTTTAGCTGGGAGGAATTGAATTCACCTTAAACACATGTGACTGCTCATCAACTGTCCTACCTTAGTCTTCCTAGCCAGTCCAACAGGGCCAATTATGTTCTCATGCCTATGTAATTACCTTTGTTTAAGTCCAGAATGGTAGTGTGGGAACTCCAGTTTCTGACCCTCAAATTGAATTTATAATTCTGCCATCCTATGATCACTCTTCCCCGGGGGATTCCTTACTATGAAATCATTAGTTAATCCTCCTCATTATACTATACCAAATCCAGAATAGTGGGCTCCCTGGTTGGTTCCACAACACATTGGCCCAAGAAACAATCTCTTATACACTCCAAAAACTGTCCCTCGAGGCTACTGTTGACAATTTAATTAATCCAGTTGAGATGTATATTAAAATCACCAATTATTATTGCCACACTCTTCTTAGAATCCACCAGTATTTCCTGTGACCTACTACAGAACTACTGCTTGGGGACCTATAGATTACTCTGACCAGGGACTTATTTCCCTTGCTGTTTCTTATTTCTACTCAGCTAGGTTCTGCTTCTTGATCTCCAGCTCCTATATCATTTTACGTTACAGGCAAATACTTATCTGTGTTATCTCCTATAAAGATAGCTGCAATGAGCATGTGTCATTGCATTTGCACATGTGGAAGGATAGTAATAGCCATCTGGAGCCGAAAATTTGGTTTTGCAAAAGCAGAGTGCAGATCTTAAGCAGTGAAGTTGATGAGTGGTGAGTTATTAAGTGTCAATTTCTTTCTGACACTTTTTAACTGGTATTTACTGTGCGAAGAATTTAAGAAAGGTAACAAAGTACATTTCTTCCAGCCTTAGGCAGCATAAACAAGTTCTGCTGAAGGGTAGCTGATTAAATAATTAGGTAAGCCAGTTCAATCTGGTTGCTGCAGTGTAGCTCCAAAGAGTATAAGTACAGAGGTCTCCATGCAGCTTGCAAGTGGAGTACAGATTTCAAACAGTGTGAGGGAGAAGGAAGAAGAATCATAGGATCCCTACTGTGTGGAAGCAGGCCATTCAACCTATAGAGTCCACACTGACCCTCCGAAGAGCATTCCATCCAGACCCACCCACTACTCTATTCCTGTAACGCTGCATTTCCTATGACTAACATCCATGAACACTATGGGCAATTTAGCATGGCCAATCCACCTAGCCTACACACTGTGGTAGGAAACCAGAGCATCCAGAGGAAACCCCACACAGACACGAGAAGAACGTGCAAACTCCACACAGTCAGTCACCCGAGGTTGGAATCGAATGTGTGTCCCTGGCGCTGTGAAGCAGCAGTGCTAACCACTGAGGCACCATGTTGCCCCCAAGAGGAGGAATGCTTTTTTTAATCTACTTTCTTCACCATTCCAGTACGTGGCTCCTATTTAGGTATAGCAGAAAGAGCTCACTGTGATTAAATCGTAAGGTATTGTACCTGTAATAGTTGATACAATTAAGATATAGCAGGGCAGTTCTACCTATTGGCATGTCCAACCTTAGGATGAGGGAAGTCTGTCTGAGATAAACACTTCGGCAGTAAGTACCACCTACTGCATAAGCATGACTCCGAGATTCAGATTGAGCGATAGCTGCAGTCACTGGTGTGCATCTGCAAGGCAGATAACATGGATAGCTCACATAACGGCTTGGTATGTGCAGGCAGATACAGAGTGGGAGCCAGTCAGGTTTCTTGACTGGGAAGTCACATGGCAATCTGCTGCAAATTGGTAAGGGGTGTCTATTTGTCCAGTTGGGGTCAGGGAAAGGGTGGAGTGAATGGATGTTGAAGGCCACCCCCTGGCTTTATCTCTGATACTCCTGACCTTCCCTTTCCTGTGATATCTACCCTGCAAGACCAGAAAGGAAACCACCTACCCATTTACCATTGGACTTCCTGACCCCTGAAGCCTGGGCCTCCTGTGACAATCACTAGGCCCCAAGCTGCCGATGTCCAATTGGCTGTCAGCTTCTGGCAGCATGAGCCTTCACTGTATTGATTCACCTTGAAGCTCAGTGGTCAGCTCTGACTAATTGGGAGATTAATCTGGTGAGCTTTCATGATGGGGAGGATGGCAATCAGTCATCCCTGGAGATACCCTCCCACACACTTTGCACAAAGGGCACTAAATCTCAGCCAGAGCCTCCACTGGAAAACCTAGATATGTGTTCAAACCTCATGATTTAAAAAATAAAGATGGATGGGACCAGAAAACCTATTTTGTTTCCAAAAATCATTCCAAAGGACAGCTGGGGCATATTGGTGAAACCAATCTTTATTGACTTCCTCAATCCTTGGTACAAATGTACACAGTGCCTCTTGCTCCAGGCTTCTCAGTGAAAATGTGTGTCATGAGTTCTATTCCTAATAGTGGGTTCTTTCTAAGTGTCTCTCAGTTTGAGAAGGAAGTGAGATAACTATCTATTGATTGAAAGTTATTCTTTGTAGGAGTTGAGGTGGCTGTTTTTTCCTGGTTCTGTAGATGGTTCTGTAAACACCAATACTGTCGGGTTTATATGGTTGTAGCCAGGGCACTGTATGCTCAACAGCATGTTTATAGGCCCTTGACTGAAGTGGGTGAGATGTTCCAAACACAAAAGGACTTTCATCATCAACACCAGTTCCTGTCATTGCTACTGCAGTGAAAAACTTTGCAAAACTATCAGTAGAACAGATGAGACCTTTAGAAAATTGTAAGTAATGGTTTGCAATAGCAAAGTCTTTGTTTAAGCTTTGTTCTGCTGCAAATGTCATTTAAAGACTCCGTAGGCTATGACAGGACAAAGCAATATTTGGTGGACTCTAAGGACACTAGCAGAATATATGCATATATTTTGAATCCAGTAGATGATGATCAAGTACAGTTAACAGTGGTGTCTAAGATAGTGCAGACAAAATCAGGTCATAAATCTGACAAGGTTTTAATAGGATTACCACTGTTTATATGTTTAATCATTCACTGGAAGGCGAAAGGAGACCACTGATGCCATATGTATAAACGGCTAAAAGTCAAATCCAGAAATTATACGTCCATTAGCAGAATTTGCATTCCCATAGAATTACAAAGGATATTTGGCACAGAAACAGGTTTTTCAGCCCCATCAGTCCATACCAGTGTTTGTGTTCCACTTAAACATCCTGTCAGCTATCCGACTCTAAATTTCTCGTCTTACCTTTTTATCCGTCCTCACTTGTCCATACTTGTGTAACTTACCTTATGTGTGACTACTATTTGCTTCAAATGCTCCAACTGACCAAGAGTTTAACATTCTTGGTACTCTTTGAGTAAAGAAGTTTCTTCTAAATTCCTCATTGGATATTTTGGTGATCATTTCATATTGATGACTTCTGGTTATTCCCTTCCAAGAAGAGGAAACAATCTCTGCGTATGCGCTTTCGAAATTATATTTTTAGTCCAAAATTAAAATTGCTAATGGAAATGGGGACAGCAGTGGTCCTAGCTTTGGTCCTTCTGGAACATTACTCCATATCTCCTGCCACTTTGAAAGCTACCCTTTACTCCCACTCTTTGCATTTTGCCTAGAAACCAATTAGCAATCTATTCTATCACTTACCCCTGAATTCACATTCTCTAACCTTATGTGATAGTCAATTGTGGGGAATCTTATTGAAGGCCTTCTAAAAATCAAGATAAATTGAATCTACTGTATTACCATTTTCTACGCTCTCTGTGATCTCAAAAAAAATCAATTTGTTTGATTAAGCAAGATTTTCCCTTTTAAAACCCATTGACTGTTCATCATTGTATTTTAACTTTGAGATGTGCTTCTATTCTTTCCAAGTACTCATCTTAAGCTGACTGGTCTCTAATTCTCTAAGGATGTTCTATTTGCCTTCTGAAATTACGGAATGATATTAGCTATCTGCCAAACTTTTGGTAATGTCTTTTTCAAACAAATTATTGAATATGTGTACAATGACTTTGCTGTCTCTTCCCTAGATTCTCGAGGGATCCAGAAAGTAGTGCTGAAGGAGCCTCAGTCCTTGAGCTTGTCTAACAGGGTTGAGATTCTTGCTCTCTGTATAGATAAGAGCAGAAGTTGTCAGAAGGATGAGCAAACTGAATATAGTACTGTGGTAATCGGGGATGGTATATTCAGGAGAATAGACTGTTTCCTGTGGCCAGGATTGAGAGTCCTGAAGTTGCTTGTCTGGTGTCTGGGTTCATAATATCACACCTGAGCTGGAGAGGAACTTGGAGTAGAAGGGGAAAGTTGTCCAGTTGTCATGATCCATGTAGGTACAGGTAGAAAGTGGAAAGAGATTCAGCTGAGGGAAAATGGGCAGCTAGGGGCTAAATTAAAAACAAAATAAAAAAAAACTCTGGATTATTTTATCACTTCTTGCTCTTGATTACTACCTGAGACACAATCTAATTGACGCAGGATCAACAAGATTAAAGAGATGAACGTTTGGCTCAAGATGGATGTAGGAGAAACAGGTTGAGATTCATGGGAAATAAAAACCAAAAGAACTGTGGATGCTGTTCTCAGGAAGGGTCACCGGAACCGAAGCGTTAACTCTGATTTTTTCTTCACAGATGCTTCCAGACCTGCTGAGCTTTCCCAGCAACTTCTGTTTTTGTTCCTGAAATTCATGGGACATTGGTGCCTGTACTGGGGAAGGAGGGAACTGTTCTGATGGGATGGACTCTACCTAAATCATGCTGGGCTCAAAGTCCTGGTGAATCACATAGTAAGGGCTGTGGATAGGACTTTAAACTAAATAGTAGGGGGGTGGTGTTTGGGCGGGTTCAGTTGCATGGAAAATGATGGAAAATTAAAGAAGTGAGGGCTCAGAAGAAGTTGTTAAAGTTTCCAGAACAAGTATTGGGACTGATTGTGTGGAAAGGGTGAGGAATCTCATTTCAGGCACAGCAGGTAAGGTGACAACTATAAGTAGGGAGTCGGTCAATGCAGGACTGAGAGTGTTGTACTTAAATGCATACAGTAAATGAAACAAGGGGAATGATCTTGTAGTATAGATTGAAATTGGCAGGTATTATTTTGTGGGCTTCACAGAGACGTGTCTGTAAGGAGATCAGGGCAGGGATCTAAATATCTAAGCATACACGTACTATCAAAAGGACAGGCAGATTGGCAGAGGTGGTGGGGTTGCCTTGTTAGTAAGAAATGGAATTAAATCAAGAGCAAAAAGTGATAAAATAGTCAGAAGGCTTAGAATCTGTGTGGGGTAGAGTTGAGGAACCACAAAGGAAGAAAGACCCTGATGAGAGATATGTACAGGCCTCCCAGCAGTAGTAAGGATGTGGGGCAGCAAATAAGTGGGACATAGAAAATGTATGTAAGAACAGCACTATTACAATAATCTTGGAGGACTTCAACATACAGATGAACTGGGAAAATCAGATTGGTAGCAGATCCAAAGAAAAAGAATTTGTGGAATGACAACGAGATTTTTTTTAGAGCAGCTTGTGATAGAACCCACTAGGGAACGGGCAATTCTAGATGTGGTGAGACTTGATTAGGGAGCTTAAGGTGATGGAACCTCCAGGAGGCAGTGACCATAATATGATAGAATTCATCTTGGAGTTTGAGAGAGAAGCTGGAGTCAGATGTAACGGTATTAAAATTGAGTAAAAGTAACTACAAAGACATGAGGGAGGAGCTGGCCAGAGTTGATTGGAAGGAGAGCCGAGCAGGGAAGATGGCAGAGCAACAATTTTAGGAGTTTCTAGGGGTAATTCAGGATGCACAGCAGAAATTCATCCCAAGGTAGAAGAAACATGGCAAGGGGAGGACAAGGCAATCATGGTGACAAGGGAAGTCAGGAACAGCGTAAGAGCAAAAGAGAAAGCAAACAATGTGGTGAAGATTAATTGGAAGCCATTAAAAACCAGCAAAGGATAACTAAAAAAGCAATAAGAGGAGAGAAGATGGATTATCAAGGTAAGCTAGTTAGTAATATAAAAGAAATTTGCAAGAGTTTTTTTAGATGCATAAAAAGTAAGAGAAAGGCAAGAAATTTTTTAAATTTATTCATTCACAGGATGAGGGCATCGCTGGCCAGGCAGCATTTATTGCCCATCCCTAATTGCCCAGAGGGCAGTTGAAAGTCAAGCACTTTGCTATGGGTCTGGAGTCACATCTAGGCCAGACCAGATAAGGATGGCAATTTCCTTCCCTAAAGGACATTAGTGAACCAGATGGGTTTTTCCTGACAATCAATGATGGGTTCATGGTCATCATTGGACTCTTTAATTCCAGATATTTATTGAATTCAAATTCTACCATCTACTATGGCGGGATTCAAACATTATCTGCGTCTCCGGGTTAACAGTCCACCGATAATACCACTAGGCCATTGCCTCTCTCAAGTGGATGTTGGACTGCTGGAAAATGAGGCAGGAGAACAGTAATGGGAACAAAGAAATGGCAGAAGAATTGAATACTTTGCATCAGTTTTCCGAGTGGAGGACACCAGTGACGTACCAGAACTTCAAGAGAGTCAGGGCCTGAGGTGAGTGTAGTTGCCATCACTAAGGAGAAGGTGCTGGGGAAACTGCAAAGTCTGAAGGTAGGTAAATCACTCAGGCCAGCTGGACCACACCCCAGAGTTCTGAAGGAAATAGTTGAGGAGATTGTGGAGGCATTAGTGGTGATCTTTCAGGAAATACTGGAGTAGTGGGGGGTCCTAGAGGACTGGAAAATGGCTAATGTAACACCCATGTTTAAGAAGTGGGGGAGGTAAGATTCCATTATTAAATATGAGATTGTGGAGCACTTGGAGGTGCATGATAAAATAGGGCTGTGTTAGCATGTCTTTGTCAAGGAGAGGTCATGCCCGAAAAATCTGTTAGAATTCTTTGAGGATGTAATATGGAAGATAGACATAGGAGAGTCAGTGAACATGATTCATTTGGATTTCCAAAAGGCCGTTGTCAAGGTGCCACACAGGAGACTGTGAAATAAGAGCTCGAGGTATCAGGAGCAAAGTGCTGCCAAGAATGGCTAACTGGCAGAAGGCAGAGAGTGAGGATAAAGGGGTCTTTTACAGGATGGCAGCCAGTGACTAGTAGAGATCCACAGGGGTCAGAGTTGAGACTATTCACACTATACATTAATGCTCTGGACAAAGTAACTGAAGGAATTGATTTTAAATTTGCAGATGACACATAGATAGGTAGCGTTGAGGAAGCAGTGAGGCTGCAGAAGGACTTGGTCAGGCTAGGAGAGTTTTTTTTATTCATTTGTGGGATGTGGGTGTAACTGGCTGGCCAGCATTTAATGCCCATCTCTATTTGGCCTTGAGAAGGTGATGGTGAGCTGCGTTCATGAACCACTGCAGTCCGTCTGTTGTGGGTTGACCTACAATGGGTAAAAAAATTGGCAGATGAAACACAGTGTGGGAAAATGTGAGGTGATGCACTTTGCTAGGAAGAATAGAGGCATAGACTGTTTTCAAAATGGGGCAAGGCTTCAGAAATGTGAAGCACAAGAGGACCTTGGAGTCCTCATTAAGGATTCTCTTAAGGTTAACATGCAGTTTCAGTTGGCAGTTAGGAAGGCAAATGCAATGTTAGGATTAGTTTTGAGAGGGCTAGAATACAAGAGCAGAAATGTACTGCTGAGGCTGTATAAGGATCTGGTTAGACCCCATTTGGAATATTGTGAGCAGCTTTAGGTTTTGCATCTAAGGATATGCCAGCATTGGTGGTCTAGAGAAGGCTTACAAGAATGATCCCAGTGATGTAGACCTTATCATATTAGGAGCGGCTGAGGACTCTGGGCCTGTTCTTGATAGGGTTTTGAAGGATGAGAGGGGACACTGGTTGAAACTTACTGAACGTTAAGAGGCCTGGAAAGAGTGGATGTGGAGATGATGTTTCCACTAGTAGGAGAAATTAGGACACAAGGGTATGACTTTAGTGCGCTTTAGTGGGCTTTAGAACTGAGATGAAGAAGAATTTCTACAACTCGAAGCTGATGAATCTGTGCAACTCATTGCCACAAAAGATTATGGAGGCCTTGGCCAAGTCATTGAGTGTATTTAGGATTGAGATAAATAGCCTCTGGATTGGTAAGAGGTTCAAGGGTTATAGCAAGAAGGCTGGAGAATGATATGAGAAGCATATCAGCCATTATTGAAGAGCAGAACCAAATGGCTTAATTCTGCTCCAATGTCTTGTGGTCTTTTAGCCTTTGAAAATATATGATGCATCTGCCCAGTCCAGACTGTTTATGGTTTTTGAATTTAGGTTTCTTCAATGCATCCTTTCACAATTGTATATGCATTTATCCCATTGCTAATCTCATCATTCAATGTCATGTCTCTGTGTTCTATTTCCTGAGTACATACCAAAACAAAATAATTGTTTAATCTTTCTGTGATATCTATGGAATTACCCGATCTACCCATTAATCTTTCTGCTGTCAGCATAACCGTTTGTTTTTACTTATGCATCTGTAGCATGTTATTTTGCTGTATGCTCCTTGTTACTCTTATTTCATAGTCCATCTTTGACCCTGTACTTGTTTTTGTTTTTGTTTTTGTTTTTAGTGTTAACCTCTTTGTGTCTTTCTTTTCATGCACTCCTATCTGCCATGTACTTAATGTTTACCTCTTTCCTAGGCCTCAATTGCTAATTTTTGGCTTTTTTTTTCACCTGTGGAGTCACACCTTTGGGTAGTTTGGTCTTTCCTTTCTGTAGATTTTTTTTTCGAGACTCTATTGCACCCCTTCCCCCATTTTAAATGTTTCTTGATTTTGTTCCACATTGACGAAGGAAGTGTTGTTACCCGATTTCTTTTCCAACACTTTATTCTCAGTCCTTAAAACCAGTCTTCCTTTAATCTATTAAGCTGGGCTTTGTAATATTCATCCACTTCTCTACCATCATTTTAATTATATAATCATAGAATCCCTACAGTGTGGAAACAGGCCCTTCGGCCTAACAAGTCCACACCAACCCACGAGGCAACCCAATCAGACCCATCCCCCTATAACCTACCTAAGCTAACATCCCTGAATACTATGGGCAATTTAGCATGGCCAATCCATCTAGCCTGCACATCTTTGGACTGTGGGAGGAAACCGGAGCACCCAGAGGAAACTCACGCAGACACGGGGAGAATGTGCAAACTCCACACAGACAGTTGCCCGAGGGTGGAATCGAATCTGGGTCCCTGGCACTGTGAGGCAGCAGTGCTAACCACTGAGCCACCGTGCCACCCAAATTATGCTGACTATTGTCTCAATGTTTCCCTATTTCACTTCTGTTATCTGTTCCGCTTCATTTCCCATAACAAGATTCAATAATCAATTTTCATCAGGCTTTTTCTCTATTGGTTTAGAAATGCGAGCTGTACACATTGTAGGAGCTCCATTTCTTAAACATTTTTGCCACTTAGCTTCATGTGGCACCTCTCTTCCAATATTAGGTAGTCTATAGGCTGTAACTATAGTATAATCAGTTATGTAGTATTTTCTATCTCTCTTCTCTTTATCATATTTTTGCCTTGCTGATAGGTGTGTCATTTTTTTCTATTGCCATTATGTTATCCCTAATAAGTAAAGCTAAATAAGAACATAAGAACGAGGAACAGGAATAGGTAGTTCAGTCTCTTGAGTTTGCTCTACCATTCAATACAACTGTGACAGATCTCACCTGGGTCTCTCATCTGCTCACTTCCCATAGCCCTAGAACTCATTACTAATTAAAAATCTGTCTACCTCCTTAAATATCCTCAATTTCTTGGCATCCACTGCATTCTGGGGTAGTGCATTCCACAAATCATGACCCATTGAGAGAAGTAATTTCTCCTCATCTCTATTTTTAATCTGTTCCCCCTTAACCTAAAATTATGACTTCACATTCTGGATTGTCCCATAAGAGGAAACTTCCTTTCTACTTCTACACTACCTCTCCTTTTTATCTTTCTGTTTGTCTCAGTGTATTATACCATGTAATGTTTAGTTCTGTTATAGAGTCATAGAGTAATACAGCATGGATTCAAGCCCTTTGGCCCAAAGTGGTCCACGCTGACCATAGTGCCCTCTCAGCTAGTTCTAATTGCCAGTATTTGGTCCATATCCCTCTAAACCCTTCTCATCCATGTATCTATCCAAATGTTTCTTAAATGTTGCTATTGTACCTGCCTCAACCTCTTTTTCTGGCAGCCCATTCCATATAGACACCACTCTCTACGTGAAGAAGTTGCCTCTCAGGTCCTTCTTAAATCTATCTCCTCTCACCTTAAACCTATGTCCTCTAGTTTTCAATTCCCCATCCGTGGAAAAAAGACTATATGCATTCATCCTATGAAGCCCCTTATAATTTTATAGACCTCAATAAGGTCACCCCTCATTCTCCTACGTTCCAAGAAATAAAGTCCTATCCTGGCCAACTTCTCCCTATAACTTAGGCCTACTTGTCCTGGCAAAATCCTCATAAATCTTCTTTGCACACTTTCAGTTTAGCTGTGTTTTTCCTATAACATGGTGACCAAAACTGTACACAATACTCCAAGGGGAGCCTCACCAACGACTTATACAACTATAACATAATGTCCCAACTCCTGTACACAATGCCTCAACCAATGAAGGCCAGCCTGCTAAATGCCTTCTTCATCACCCTGTCCACCTCTGACGCTGCTTTCAACGAACAATGTACTTCTACTCTTCGATCCCTCTGTTCCATAACACTCCTCCAGATCTTACCATTTACTGTATAAGTCCTACCTTGGTTTGACTTTCTAAAGTTCAACACATCACACTTATCTGTATTGAATTACATTTGCCAATCCTCAGCTCTCTTCCCCATCTGATCAGTTTCCCAGGGGCAGCACGATGGCTCAGTGTTAGCACTACTGCTTCACAGCACCAGGGACCCGGGTTCAATTTCACCTTTGGGTGACTGTCTGTGTGGAGTTTACACGTTCTCCCCGTGTCTGCGTGGGTTTGCTCTAGTTTCCTCCCAATGTGCAGGTTAGATGGATTGGCTATGCTAAATTGTCCGTAATGTTCAGGGATGCGTAGATTAGGTGGGTTATATAGGGATGGGTCTGCGTAGGATGCTCTGAGAGTTGGTGTGGACTTGGTGGGCCAAAGGGATTCTATGAGATCAAGATCCGTCTGTAATTTTTGATAACCTTCTTCGCTATCAACAGTACCTCCTAATATTGTATCATCTGCAAACTTACTAACCATGCCTTGTACATTCACATTCCAGACCATTTATGTAAATAACAAATAACGAAGGTCCCAGCACTGACCCCTGTGGCACTCCACTAGTCACAGTCCTCCAGTCCAAGAAACAACCTTCAACCATCACCCTCTGCTTCCTACCATTGAGCCAGTTTTGAATCCAATGAGCTAGCTCTCTCTGGATCCTATACAACCTAACTTTCATGACTAACCTTCTGTGCAGGACCTTGTCAAAGGCCTTACCAAAGTCCATATAGACAACATCCACTCCCCCACCCTCATTCATACTCTAGGTTACCTCTTCAAAAAGCACTAAAAGATTTGTCAGACATGACTTCCTGCGCACAAATTCATGCTAAGTATCCCTAAACAGATCTTGACTATCCAAATGTTGGTTGATCCAATCCCTCAGTATCCTCTCCAATAACTTGCGTACAATGATGTCAGGTGCACTAGCCTGTAGCTACCTCGTTTGTCTTTGTCTTTCTTAAACTTTGGAACAACATGAGTCACCTTCCCGTCTTCTGGAACTTCACCAGTGGCTGAAGATGAAGCAAAAATCTCTGCAAGGGCCTCTGCATTTTTTTCCCTAGCCTCCCACAACATTTGATGGTGAACTTTATCAGGCCCAGGGGATTTATCCACCTTAATGCACTTTTTGCAAACACCTCCTTTCTGTTAATTTGTATGTGATCCAAAGCATCCCCACTTGTTTCCTTTATTTCCTTAGCAACCATGATTCTCTCCTCAGTAAACACTGAAAAGAAATATTCATTAAAAGTCTCCCCCATCTCCTGTGGCTCTACACATAGACAGCCATGCTAATCTTTAAGGGGACCCATTCTTTCCCAGCAGCCCCACCCCCTCCCTTACTCTTAATATAGCTATAGTTCCTCTTGGGATTATCTTTAACCTTATTTGCCAGATTCATCTCATACCCACGTTTTGCTCTTCTGATTTCCCTCTTGAGTATGCTCCTACACTTTTTATAGTCATCTCAGGATTCACTTGAGCCCGATAGCTTAAACACAATATACTCCTTTTTTTTTCCCGACCAGAGCCTCACTATCCCTCGTCAGCCAGGGATCCTTAAACCTGCCAGCTTTTCCTTTCACCCTAAAAGGGACTGTCTCTGAACTCTTGATATCACACTTTTAAAAGCCTTCCATTGCCAGTCGTTCCTTTTCCTTCAAATAAACTCAGCTAATCGACCTCTGCTCGATCCTGCTGAATAGCCTCAGAATTAGCCTCGCTCCAGTTTAGCACCTTGACCTGTGTTAATGTCCTATCTTTTTCCATAACTATCTTAAAACTAAGAAAGTTACGATCACTGGACCCAAAGTATTCTCCAACTGACACTTCAGTCACTTGCCCAACCTCGTTTCCTAAGAGGAGGTCCAGTGTTGCACCCTCCCAAGTAGGGCCCTCTACATATTGATTTAGGAAACTTTCTTGGACACATTTGACAAATGCCACCCAGTCCACGCCTTTTACACTCTGGGTGGCCAAGTCAATACAGGGGAAATTAAAATCTCCAACCAATGCTACTCTATTATTCCCACTGATACCTGCAATCTCTCTCACATCTGCTCCTCTAGTACCCACTGGCGATTTGGGGGTCTATAATACAGTCCCAACAGAGTTACCATCCCCTTTTTGTTTCTAAGTTCTAACTATGAGACCTCATTTGATGACTCCTTAAGAATATCCTCTAAGCATTGTTGATATGGCCTCTCTTGTCAAAAGGGCAACTCCCCCTCCTTGCTTACTTGTACTTTTGTCAGCTTCTGTATCCTGGAACATCGAGCTGCCAATCCTGCCCTTCTCTTAGCTGTGTCTCAGTTCTGTTGCCATGTTTCAGTTCTTGAGAATTTATTAGAAGGGCTCTGTAAACAGGAGTTACACTACCATCTAAGTTCCTGATACAATATTCTAGTTAGCACCATTGCAAAACCAACTTTGGATATAATTTACACTTTATGTGGAAACCCTTTACTTCCCCACTAAGAAAGAGGATACACATAAAATAGTGCCAGTTGTTTGTTTAGATCTGTGTACAGGAGTACATCCACTAAGCGGTCAGTTCACTGAACGAGGTCTTCTGTAAGATGTCCTTTGAGTGACTACATCAAATTGCAGCAGGATGTGTCTTGTGGCTCTGTATTCTTTTCTGATACTGCTCCCTTGACATATAAGGTAATACCTCAATCATCAATTGGGTTTCAGTACTTTATCAATCCTAGCAATGACTGTGCAAGACCAGCTGTCTGTGGTCATTTCCTGTTCTCCCACGAGGGTGGATGTGTCCAGCTGCAAACCAGCAATGGGTGTAATACTTGCATTTTGCTGAGGTAGGAAGAAGGCCATTAACATTCCCAAGAGGTCCTTATCTATGAGAGTTATTATCAACAGTGTCTGGTAATTGCATCACTCACTTCTTTGTGAGAAAAACAAATCATTGGAGAGGTGGGAGAAATAAATGAAGGAACATTGTAACAGAGACTCATTAGAAAACATGCAGTCGAGGCAGTTGACTGAACCAATGAACTTCAGCACAGATAAATTTGAGTGATGCACTTGTTGGGAGAAACAGAACATCATTTACACCTTAGGAAATAAACAAAATCTGTAGGGGTACAAAAACAAATCAATCTCAGTTTACAGGAGAACAAATTATTGATAGCATCACAATCAATTCAGCAACTAAAAATCCTGACAAAGCAGTGTGATTTATTTCTGCTGCTATAGATTTTAAGTTTTGTAGTTCAATTAAAATTTAACACACCTGGATCATCGTTGCCCAATTAAGATCTCTGTATTATAAAAATGAAATAGAAATATTGAATAAATTGTAACAAAAAAAGATTGACATCAATTGAAGGGAAATTTGTGATATTTATTATCAGAGAAACATACGCAGGCATTTGGATAAGTAGTACCAGATGATTACACGGGCTACATTTTCAAAGCTCCCTGGAAGTGATGTTTGGGAGTGGTGCAGGTAGGAATCGTTTTTTAAAGTGTATTGAATGGCTTTTCTTTGCGTTACTGTTTCTGTGGAAACATCATAGAAATGAGAGATGGTAAATTTATTTTTTAAGAAAAGAAGAGATTGCTTTCAATATATTTTCACACAAAGGATAGTGAATATGTGGAAATCACAGCCCCCAGAACACTGTGCATACTGGGCCAATTGAAATTTTCAAGACAGACCAATAAGATTTGTGTTAGGAGTGGGTATTTAGAGGAACAGAACAAGACTTGTCAATAGAATTGAAGTAGAGAGCATTATTGATTCATGTATTGAATGTTCTACTCATGGGAGAAACAGATAGAAAAAATAGCTAATGAAAAGAGCTTGGTCAATTCAAGAAATACAAAATAAGGGGAATTCTGTTCCAGCCTCCAAAGTGATTAAAGTGAGTTCAGAACAAGACAATGATCGTGAGGCACATCCCAACATCCGTCTCATTTATATGCAAATATATAAAAATATAGCATGGTTATTGATCATGATTAGAAATAGATAACAAATTCTCCTTCTGTAGCTTCTAGCATTAGTTGCTTGCTAAGTAGCATTTAATCAGTAACAAAAACAGAAATCGCTGGAGAAACTCAGCAGATCTCGTAGCATCTGTGGAGAGAAAGCAGAATTAATGTTTCGGGGCCAGTGACACTTCTTCAGATCTGATGAGATATGGCTGTGGAAGTGGATTTTGGTTAATATCTTATCAAACTTTAGGGATGACATCAAAAGTAATGATAGTGAATAAGAAGAAAGATTTGAATGGAAATCATGCTTATTTTATTTTAATGTTTAATCGGTAGTGATTTTAGTTTCTTTGTTACAGTAAAAATCTAAGATATGGAAATCTTGTATGAGTTCTTTAAGTTAGTGACTGGGAATTCAAATTTGTTTTTAAAATTTCAGTTTCTACAGCAACCACAACATACTCATGACTTGTGGTTTGTAAGCGACGCACAGGCTTTGAAGAGTCAGGAAGTCAGTTACGTGCCACAGAGACTAACATCAGTTCAACGGGGCAAAACAAACATGGGTGGTGTGGAGTTGTTCCCTCAAGAGATTTTAATAATCACTCCAGCTGATGATGATGATGTGTTCTGTTTTTAATTCATTTTTGAATACTTTGCTTCAAAATAGTGCACTTAAGGATTTTCCATCTGGTCTTTTAAGACTTACTTAATTGGGGCAGATTCTTGTATACTTAATTTCTTAATTAGTATGAGCAATTACTGTTTCTGGGAGGTGTGATAATTCACACTATTAATGTTATCCCCACTTTCTGTAATCTCAGCCTGCAGTTCTGTTTTTAATGACAGTAATGGTGCAGCATTCAATGAGAATCCAATAATTCTAGGATTATCTAATTATATTTGTGATAAAATGGACCATTTTGACTATGAGAGATTTTCTTTATCATATCTCATGCTATACTAATATGCTAATATATTCATACTGATAAACGACAATGGTAGGTTTAGGCAGATTTTTTTCCTCCCTGGTGTGGGGTGAACAGTGGTGAGAAACTTGGGAAAATGCAAAGATAATTTAAAAACCAGAATCTTAACATTGAAAAAAGTGTTTGCAATTTCTCCCTTAAGTTTTATATGGTGACTTCAGAATCTCTCCCTTGAGCAGCAATGACCTTATTTCTATTTATATACATCTCATTAAAGCCACTAATTCACTTTGTTAATACACAGCTTCCAATTCGTCTCACCTGCTCTGAGAAACTAAACAACAAATATGCCAAACCTGTAAATAAGAGCCAGGTACCTGGCAGTTGCAGTTCTCTGGTTGCTGGTCCCGTCCATCGTCTAACAGTGTCCCTGGGTGCTCTGAGGACAGCATTGTCCTTGACTTTACATTCACTCAAGTTGGCATTGATAAACCGCCAGCCTCAACACATCATGATGCCTGGTCTCAGACCAACTCCCACACCTATTCAGACTTTCAATATTTTAGTTTGAAGCTCAGGGATGCCGATGACTTGCATGCTTTTGTCAGGTCACTTTGCATGCAGGGACACACACATTCCATGTATCTACACAGAGTGCATTTTATCACATTTAGATTTTGTTCTTAACTCACTCTCACTTTGCATCAACTTGAGGTGGCTAACCTTAAAATATACTTTAAGTTGTTTTCTTAGCACATGCTTGCTGACTTATTGATTCCAGCCTATATGTGGATCACATTGCGTTTTAGTGGACATGGTTTCCAATGTTCAGTTACATGGCGTAGCCTGTGCTATTTTTCCGTACACAGGGAGAGGCAGGCAGCTTCTCATGGTGGGGAGCACTGAACCATCAAAGGGACAGACAGGTTTCTGTGTGACACCAGTCTACATCAACATCTCAACTGCAGTACATGCCAGTAGTTTACACGACAAAGACAGTACACGTGCTTTCAGCAAATGGCTATATTAGAAATTCAAAGGATAAGGGTGTAAGGGACTGGGTAACACTAGAGTGTCTTGGAAAGATATTTGTGAGTGGGGTGTTGCAATTTATGGGATTTCTCCTCTGTCCAGGTATCTCTGGCGCCACCTATCCATCTGAGAGGAAGGAACATCTGAAATGAGTCGAAGCCCTTCACCATCTCTTGCCTTACCAACACTGTTGAGCACAAACGGTTAGAGGCATTAGAGACGGGATCCATGCATATATCTGGCAGATAATGAGGGTGTGCAACCTGACTTTCCATGGCAGTCACCAACCTGGAGACAACTCGATGTAGGCATGCCAGAGTCAGCAAAGTACTGATTACATTGACGAGCTCCTCCATCCTTGCCTCATGTTCTTGTGCCTGTCTGTGCATTTGGACAAAGTCTTTAGTGGCTGAGACCCTGGGTTTGTCTTCTGCTTGATGCAGAGTAGGTACCATGTCTCCAGCAGTCCTGTTGAGTGCCAGAAACCTGTGGCATTTCTCCTTCCTCTATCTGCGGAGACATGTCACTGGTATGCTCACCAGATTGTGTTCCTGTGTCTAATCTAGAAAGAACCCAGTGAAGTGAACATCTCTGTGCTGGAATGTGCAGGTAAAAGCCTTGTCAGTGCATCCTCGATGATTCATTAGCTTCCATCTCAGGTGTGGAGGTGAAACTGAGAATCTCTGACACTGGTCTCCTCTTAACAGAGGTTTGCTAGGTGCTGCTAGTGTCAGCATAAAAGAAGAGCAGGAATTAAATGAGATAAAGCTTGTGTAGATTAAGAATGCGTTAATACTGGTGTTAATGGGAGATCAGTACAGCACATTGAAACCCACTGGGCTGGTTAACTACAGAGGTCTCCCCATCCTCACATGAGAGGCCATGCTGTTTTCTGGCAATTCAAATAATTTCTCTTCATAGGGAGTGAGGAGATTATGTCTCCTACCACCTTGTTTGGCCAGGCTTGGCCCTCTCATCCTTGCCGTGAGCCAATTTATCCTGCAGTGAAACAAAGATAGGGATTGAGTATGATGGAAGTGGATGGGAAAGCCATTAGTGTTGATGTTGGAGCAGGAGATATGGTGAGGTGTCTCCAGTCAGAGGACAAGAAGGGTTAGTAGTTTGGGAAGATGCGGTGTGTGAGAGCTGTAATGAGAATTATGCATGAAATAGTGAGAGTCATAGTCCATGGGCCTTGGTGAGATGTGTGTGTGAGAGTTAAGTGAGATAGCAGAGAGAAGATCGGGATCCAGCATTGGTTGGTTTGGTCTGGTTTGGTGCTCCCTTGTGGAGTCCACAGGAAAAACAACAGACCTCTTCTCCAGACTCCTGTAGCCAAAGTAGAGTGTGAGCTTTTCTTTCTGTTGTACCATAATGGCCAATCACCACTCTGTGAGTTCCTGGTTTACACAATCTGAAATGTGTGCAGCTGGCATGAGACATGTGAACACTCCCCAGCAGTGGTGGGCACTTCTGTCCATGCTGCCACACAGTTCCCCAAGAAAGGTGCTGAAGAGCCCAGTTACATAACTAATGAGGTGAAGCACGGAAAATCACATGAGAAAATCATGTGGGAGCCATGACAGACTGA
This sequence comes from Rhincodon typus, assembly GCF_021869965.1. NCBI lineage: Eukaryota > Metazoa > Chordata > Chondrichthyes > Orectolobiformes > Rhincodontidae > Rhincodon > Rhincodon typus. The sequence goes on along the minus strand of NC_063333.1, from coordinate 63,204,217 downwards.
CACCATGAATCTCACTTGACAATACAGTTTAACCTGCAAACAGGAAAGTTCTGCTCTAGGATATTCTGGTTTTTGCACAATATTTGATTTGATTTGGTTTAAGCTTTATTATCATGTGTACTCAATAGAAGTGCAGGAGCACACTGAAAAGTGTACAATGTCTTAGGTACAATTTGATACGCAAGATGACTAACACATTGCCTTTTTTGGCTTACTGTATAAATGTATATTTGCTTTGTAAATCAAGCAGGAAGCGGTCTGGTTTGATGCAAAACATTGTCAAGCCTTTTTGTTTATGTTCTTGAGAAGGTTGCCGGTGCTACAGTGACTTGTATTCAGAACATAAACTATTTTCAATGCGTTTTATGTTTTAGCAGTTTGGCTCTGTTTTGTAATGGAATATGCAAAAGAAAAGTTACAAGTTTGTTAGCATATAAATCCTCGAACAGCTCTACTTTGATGGTTCAATCAGGAATCTTGTTAAGGCTCTCTGGAAAGCATTTATTTCATTTCAAGTTCTGCAAGAAAATTCTCAAAGGACATTGTCTAGTGGCTGTCTTGTCTATCAGGTCCTTAATGAGTACCTTGAATGATGTAAACTACCTTCTGAAATGATATGAGATATGACAGAAACACTATGTGTTGTTTTGTAACAGCAAAAGTGTTCAGTGTTCACCCAGAACATACTTTGTTAGATTTATTCACAGGGCTGTGGCTGAACTTTGCACAAGTTTCGACATGGAAGGTGAATGTGGTGTCTTTCCCAAATCACTAATGTAAAACTGGGGCCAATTTAACTCCTGGGTCTGATCTAAAAACATCAGAACTACTTGATGTAAATGATGTGAGGCCCTTAGGTAACAGTCAAACAAAATCGCTGAGTCTAACTCCTAGAATTTCCTCCCTAATGGCATTGTGGGTCTACCTACAGCAAGTGGATTGTAGCAGTTTAAGAAGGCAGCTCATCACCACCTTCTCAAGGGCAACTAGGGAAGGGCAATAAATGTTGGCCAGCTAGCAACACTCATATCATACAGAATGAATTTTACAAAAAACAAAAGCAGCAAAACCTGCAACTGTCAACTCTATAATTCAGTTATAAGTGAATCTGGAGGATTATATGTGATTGTGGATGGGGGAGGTCATGGAGGGAGACAAGGGACAGGGTAGATCAGAGATTTCCCCCCTACTTCAGAGAAATAAACCTGCTTCTCTGAGTCCTCACAGGCACCTTTCAGATACATAAATCATTTCAGATTTTCGTTCTACTTCTTGGGTCTACTGTTCACAGAGGAGAAACTGACTCATGAGTATGCTGCGCAAGTACAGTATTTTGCATTACTTTACATTATGGCAATTCACAATTAACATTTTTACCTCTTGCAATAAAGTTTGAGGTCAGGATTTAAATCTTCTGTGCAATCAACGACTGAACTGAAAATCAGGCACCTCTCTTTGCTATTGACACAAAATCACAAAATTCAGCACTTCAAAATTAAATATTCTACTCACAGCGAGAAGATTTTTCAGTCAGTTAGATTCCTAATGGTCTGACGGATGATGTGGAGAAAAGACTTATAACCTGTGAACTGGCTTTCACTTGGGAGCAATGTGAAAGTTTCAGTTTAAGTCTCAACTGGCTCTGTTACACATGGACTAACTTTTAGACTCATGTCGGGCCTGAAGTAGTTGCTAGACTAAATAAGCTAAGCAATATTAACAAAGCTTTTAATATTAAAATGTTTGTCAACCTCATGAACAACAAAAAATGGCACATTGCATCTTAACTGGGAGCCCCATGTTTGATCTGAAATTGGGCCTATATTGTACATCCTGGACAATTTTATATTGTAGTTTGCAGATTTATCAAATGTCCTTGTATCTTGGAATTACAGGCTTTTGATACATTGTTTTGGGGTACTTATATTGTTTGAGTTTTATCTATGAGGAGTTTTTTTTGGGGGAAGTATGAGACTGGGAAAACAGCAAGTTTTGAGTGATTAGTGTATAAATTTAGTGGCCAGTGTCATAAACATAGAGGGATTTATTCACTATAGTACAACAGCTGTAGCAATTAATGAAGTCTATGTAGGATTCAGGAACAGTTAAATCAAAAAATCATGTTTGAGAGAAGTAGCTCTGAATTAAAGTATAATAGTTTACATGAAAAGATTGTTTTCAAATGCTTCAGGAACATACAAGTCATGTATTTTTTCTGGGGTTTGTGCCTTTTAATGTGGGCAAAATATGTCATATAAAAGGAGCATGGTTTTTACCAGTTCTTCAGAGGATTTTAAAACCAGAACAGTAGAGACTAGTAAACTGTGCATGTCGGAAGGACGGATCACGTCCGGAATGAGACACAGCCCAAGTGAGTATGTAGTTTATGGAATTTGGAGCAGCATGGGAATGGAATGATAAATCTTTCTTTTCTTTCTCCATTTTAAAAGTTTAAAATTCAGTCACCTATTCAAAAGGTTAATAAGGTAGCTACTCAGCTAACTGAGGGACAGTTGCAGGTCAGTCAACTGAAGTCTGAATAGGTGTTGATTACAATTGAAGCTTAACCAGCATGAGTCATCTCAGCTCACGTCAGCTCTGTTTAAGAGAGAGTTCATTGAAAGCACAAGACCAGTAACCTGCAGGAAATAAAGATCACAGCTGGAGTGAGACGCAACCCAAGTGAGTATATAAAGTTCGGAGACTTTGGAGGCAGAGTGGGAATTTGGTGTAGAGAGAAAGAGGTGCTTTTTCCTTGATTTTTTTTTTGGCTCCTTGTCTTTACAAGATAAACTGAAGCCCAGAATTAGGGGCCCAGTGCAATAGAGAGAGTGACATCATAAGATAACTTTAAGTTCATTGTTTGGTAATAGCTACTAATTTGACTATCTTTTGTAGGTTACTTTGAAATTGAAGGTGAATAGGGGAAATATCTACATGTTACAAACTAAAAGACCAGTAGGATCTTTTTTGGAAAAGCAAATTAAGAACTAAATGATTAAAATGTAAATGCAGAGACAGATGATGTGCTGTACCTTTATGATGTGGGAGCTAGTAGACCCCATTGTTGTTCATAGTGTCCACATCTGTACCAAGTGTTGGTTGCTTAAGGAACTCCAGCTCAGAGTTGATGAGCTGGGAGTCTGAGCTTTGAACACTGAGTTACATCAGGCGTAGGTGAGTTACCTAGAGGTGTTCAGGAGGCAGTCAGACCCCTTAGATTACCTACCTTGAATTCGGCCAGTGGTCAGGGACAGGAGGTGTGACTATGAGTGAGGTAGGGGTATCCAGAAGGTTGTGTTGAAGAACCCTCAGCCCTTGAACTTGTCTCAGAGGTTTGAGATTCTTGCAAAGAGCAAGAATGAATGGATCCAATGCAGGGGATAAAGGGCGTTGGTTCCTGGGAAATAGGGAGGTGACTAGTCAGGGTCTGAAGCTTGTAAGGTGTCTGGGGAGGTGTAGTTGGAGATGTGTGTGCTAAGTATGGGGTCAGTTGAATAGTTACGCAGGATTTAGATGAAGGATTTAATAGTCTAACCTTCCCTGAGTAAGTATTTACTTCATTTCGTCAAAAGTCAATGATTAAAATGGATACTTTCGGAGGACTCCATGCATAAAGGAATAACTCAGCAGAATCTCCATTTTCCTTTGGAGTGTATAATGATAGGAATTCTGGAGGGTCCTCACATGCAATCCGCATCCACATTGGAATAACGACAGTCTAGCCATCGGAAAATCCAAGCCAATGACTATCAAAGCCGCAACCAAAATCATACATTTGATGAAATTCATTTATCTGTTTAAATAAACACATTTTCACTGTAAACTTACTAACATTTAAAATCTAACCGTAGGAGGACTCATTGTTTTTACAATAAGAAATGCAATGTGATTATGACTTGAGCTTTAAGAAGAAAAATTCAAAGATCTTTTGCTCCTTTTTTGCTAAAGGTGCTTTGTTAAGATGCAAATGCTGTCACTAAATAATTACCATGTAATTGTCCTCAAAGCCACCTTCTGTTTCTAATGTTTACCCTAGGTAGGACTTCAAATCCAGATTTTAATACCTGAGGAGAGCTTTAGACATACATATATTTTAATAGCAGTGTTCTTTGATAGTGTCTTGTGATATGACCATTATCCAAAATTACTGCTGGAAGTCACCGTGCTAAATAAATTACCAATCCTGGAATTGAATTCTCAGCAGTCTGATTTACCTTCAGTAATAATAATGGTACTCAATATTTATCCTTTATATTTTTTTCTCACTTGATTTTATCCCCAAACATTTTCTAACAGCTGGAAAGTCACAAGACAAGATAAATGTGAAGGGTACTTAGCAAAAATTAGCTCATCAAACCAATGACTAAGGGATGAAGGGAAACAATGAATCTGACAGAACCACATCATGGTTTCTATACTCTCTTGCTGATGCTTTCAGATCATTTCCAATATACTATGTTCATTTAACTAAGACAATGATATTTTAGGAATTTCTCTTTGGATTGCTATATCAATATTAGCAGCAGTTTTAATGTCCCAATGGGATTTAGATTGGCCAAGAGATAACTAGAATCCAAAAGTTGCATTTAAAAAACACAGGTTCAGTATGTGATTTCAGTGGATTTCTTGTCATTCTGCACACTAAAAAAAACTTATTCATTTGCACAAATTCCATAAAATGTTTCTAATTAGGTTTTTAAATCATTGTTGCTTGTTTATCAATCTCTGCACCCTCCATTCAACTATTGTGAACACCCTGATTATCAAGCCAGAGAGCACCACATATAGCAGTCAGCCTATCCACTTTCTATTAAGCTGCTGAATATTTACAAACCATCATTAAATTATTGTCCATAATGAATTATGACTTAATCATAGATTATTAGTAATAATAAAAATTCATGAGCAGAAGGAACTCAAAACAGTGATAAGCTATCACCTGTAATTCTGATGACAGAGCTGAATAATTGGCAATATAAAAATCCCACAGCTTTACTGAAAGGTTTCATCTTGTAATCATCAGAGAGAGGAGGCAGCGAGCAGGATGACCTCAATTATGGTAACTTCTAAAACCACCAAAGCTTCACATAAGGAATGTTGTCTGGCAGCAAGTTAGAGATGAATTCAGTAGGAAGAAATTAGCACAATGAGTCAAGGCATAGCAATGGTATCAAGAAAATGTTCATTCTTATACATTCACGACTGTGTGGCCAAATTCAGCTCTAACTCCATTTACAAATTTGCTGATGACACCATCATAGCAGGTCAGATCTTAAACAATGATGAGACAGAGTACAGGAAAGAGATAGAAAACTTAGTGACATGGTGTAAAGACTCAGTCCCTCAGTGTCAGCAAAATGCAGGAGCTAGTCATCGATTTCAGGGAGTGGAGTGGAGGATACGGCCCTGTCAGTAGCCACGGCGCTGAGGTGGAGATGATAGAGGGCTTCAAGTTCCTAGGAATAAATATCACCAACAACCTGTCCTGGTCCATCCATGTCACACTATGGTCAAGAAAGCACACCAATGCCTCTACTTCCTCAGAAGGCGAAAGAAGTTTGGCATATCCACAATGACTCTTACCAATTTTTATAGATGCACCATAGAAAGGATCCTTTCTTCACAGCTTGGTATGACAACTGCTGTACCCAAGACCGGAAGAAATTACACTTGTAAACGCAGCCCTGCCCATCACAAAACCAGCCTTACATCCATTGACAAAAACAGAAGTTGCTGGAAAAGCTCAACAGGTCTGGCAGCATCTGTGAAGAAAAGATAAGAGTCAACGTTTCGGGTCCGGTGACTCTTCCTCAGGACTGATCTGTCCATTGACTGTGGCTGCTTTCCCAAGGCTGTGGGAAATAAACACAATCTAAACAAAGACCACCCCACGCGCGCCCCCCCCCCCCCCCCCAACTCTGCATATACTTTCTTCCACTCTCTTCCATCAGGCAGAAGATATAAAAGTTTGAAAAAACATTCTAATGGATTTAAAAATCGCTTCGTCTATGCCATTATCAGACTTTTGAATCGACCTCTTATCTATTAAAGTTGATCTTTCTTGCACTTTCTCTGTAGCTAGAACACTACCTTCTGCATTCTGTTCTATCTTCCTGTTGTACTTATGTAAGGTATAATTTGCCTGGATAGCACACAAAACAATACTTTTCACTGTATCTCAGTACATGTGACATACAATATTAAATCAAATGAAATCGAAGAAAAAGATTGCATTCTATCAGCCAAAGAAAAGAAGCTGAGAATAAACCTAGCAGGAGAAAGAACTCTCAGAAGATGAGAAATGAATGTGTATCTGTTTAGCTGGGAAGTTTGAATGCATTTAATGCAATTGAAGTTAAAATCTGGTCAGCTGAATTTAGTCAGAAGTTACATGACACCAGGTTATCACATTTATTTGAAATCACAAGCTTTCAGAGTGTAGCTCCTTCATCAAGTGAAGTGAGATAGAAGCACAGAGAACTCAGAATTTATAGGCAGAGAGATCAATGGGCAGAGAGATCAAAACATCATACAAATGGTGTGATTGGAGTGTCCAAAAGTAAGTCCTTGCAAGTGATCCGAAGTGTTAGAATGTGTGAATAAAGTGTCAACAGCTGAATAACAAGTGAAGGGATAACCTATGATCAGATTAAATGAGGCAGAGAAATAATTACAAAAAATTAAAAATAAGGTGGTGCTGGAGACAAACCAAATGACTGGAATAGCATGCTAGGTATAAGAGTTGCATGCCGAGGGTCTAACCAAAGTAATAAATAATCCAAAACTGTACAAACTAATTAAGATAGAGAGATAATAACAATTTATCCAGGTGATAGTTACAAAACAGGACAGCAAGGAAGATTTTACAGATACAGAGCAATGTGGTGGGGCCACATGTAGCGCGACATGAACCCAAGGTCGAGGCCGTCTTCACGGTTATGGAACTTGGCTACCAGTTTCTGCTCTGTATTGCTGTATATCTCGAAGGCCGCCTCGGAGGACGCTTACCTGAAGATCCGAGGCTGAATATCCTTTACTGCTGAAGTGTTCCCCCATTGGGAGGGAACATCCCTGTCTGGTGATGTCTATTCATCCGTTGCCATAACATCTGCATGGTCCCTCCCATATACCATCCCTGGGGGCATCCTTGTCTGCAGCGTATGAGATAGACATCATAGCTGAATTTAGTAAATACCTACTCAAGCATGCATCTATTTGTATAATATATATCAAATTAGTTTGGTTGCTGATACTTTAGAAAATGAACTAAAGTCACAATCCATATGCTGTTCACATTGGAAGTAGTATTTTTGGGACGACTTTAACTTAACTCAGTGGGGAAACTGAGAATTGCATGCAAAGCTGGTTTTGCAACTCGACCAATGTTATTTATCATTGAAGTCAATATGAAGTTATGTGAATCCAGGGTCAATCCTGCCAAGCAAATCAGGTGAAAATTGAACCCTTTCTGTCAGTAAACATCAAATACTTTCCAATGGCTATGAATGCACTGAGAAATATTACTAATTTCACAGATGAATAAACAACATCTGGGACAGAATCACAGACTGCATCACAAAGCACTAGACTTGACACATTAATCAAAGACTAGGGATCCTTTTTCCACAGATTGATGTCACATTCATAAGTATAATATGGAATATTACATTTTAGACAGTGGACAGGTCTGGGGTTGACGTAACATTAAGAAATTGAGATATCACAATTGTAATGTATCATTTCAAAACCACAACAAGCTAGGTCTTCAACATGTCACTGGTAGCTGTCATAACTGCATATTAAGTGTATCCTCAGGGAAATAAAAAATTGTATTAGTTTTTCATGTAGCTCCCTATTAGTAAATAATTGTTTCAACTTCAAAATAATCAGCAGCACAGATAAACAAGATTAAAGGTTAGTTCATTGCACAAGTATTGCTAAAGGTTGTATAAGTAAATAATCATAACGTTATTAGCTTAAAGATTTAAAGTAAGGATAAAAATTGCTTATGAAGATGAAAAGGAGATCACTTCCATCAAGTACAATGGCTTTTTCGTCGAATGGTCAGAAGTTATTCCCGAAGGTAGTTTGAGAGAAAACGGTCCCAGGAGTGAGTGAAGACTCCTTTGTTTCATTTTAATGTGATATGACAAGAGCATGGGTGAGGTTCCCCAATTGGTTACAGCTCCAGATGAGATACTCGAACTGATAAGCTGCTCGGTGGGGAGGGATGAACTGGCTCCCCTTCTTTATTCATCCACCTTATTGGTTGGTTGCAACAAGATTAATTTAAAAACGGATCCCTTCCCTTACGGATATCTTCCTCTCAAATCCAAATGAACTTGTGATTTAAAATGAGCAATTTAACCAGGCTTTCTGAATGAAGAAAGAGTGAGTTTCTTAAATACCTTACGTGATTAGAAATACTACCACAACTCTCACTCATTAGAAATAAAAGGGGACTCCCAAAAGTCAGAATTGTTTGTGAACAGTGAGAGAATTGAACTTTGTGGTTACTGCAATAGAGATTTCCATCACATTGACATTGATAGTTGAGTCGTCAGTTTCACAATCCTTAGTTCTGTAAATTGTGATTCTGTAGTTCTGATTCCTTTTAAGTACGACTGAATTCCAGCATTCAGCATGCGAGAGAGTCCTTTTGTTATCCTGTTTCATTTTTGTCTGCTGCTGGCTACCTGGCTTCTAGCGTTTGGAGTGAATCTGCAACACGTCCTGTCCAAGATGGTGGTGGGGTAGGGGTCCTGTGCTGGAGCTCATCAGCTCTGACCACTTTTCATTTTCTTTTTTTTCCCCCTTTTTTAAAAATTACTTGACCTGAGCTTGGACGGCTTTAGCAGCAGCAAGAGCCCAGTGCACAGACCTTGAGCGGTCTGGAGCCAGGCCCAGGACGGGGACCTTGAGTGGGCCTAGTGCGGAGGAGAGAAAGCCCAGAATTACTTGTCTGGACCAAGCACAGAGCTGAAATGAGCGACTGCTGCATCAGCAGAGATAACGTTAATGAGGTAGCCCAGCAGCAAAGGACAGCGCCTGAGGATCAGTGACTTTGCTGTTGGTTGGGTCCAGTGTAGATGGCAATGAAGCAGTGGCTGAGGGATAGCGGCACAAGCGTCATTGTCAGTGATGAGCTGGTTCAGGTCTGATGGACTCTCTTCAAGCTATATCTATTTTTTCCTTATTGTTAAATTATTTAAAATGGCACAATTTCGTGGCAACAAATAAAAGCTTTTGCTGTATTCCATTGTATTCTGACTGTAAAGTACGCATGGCAATAAAAATCAAAATGAGAGGTAGCTATTGAGTAGCTCTTCAGCTGTGATCTTCTCAGCACGTTAATGCTTGAACCCAGACTGGTACACATGAGAATGTTCAGTTCCATTAATACATCCGAACAGAGTTAAAACTAGCTTTTTAACTCCTGTCCTTGTGTATTCTTCAAAAGGAAAAACACAAATTGTCTCTGCAGTTTGTGATGTCATCCGCAGCGGGTGTCTTCCTGTTGAGCAGAGAGTTGTCAACGTCTTATGATCTTTGTAGTTGCAGTCCAATCAATTTGATTTGCCTGTTGCTCCCTTTGAACAGCTGTTGTTTGAAGTTCCCTTTTTATCCTTAAGTGTGACATTCTATGTGTTTCTTTCTCTTTCTCCAGACAGGCACTTTTTAATTTATCTCCACAGATATTTTTAGCTGCACTATTCTTATTTTTGAAAAAAACAGTTTGGAATTACAGGTTACTAATGTTCACAGTACTTCGTGATTCTGAACTATGCTTATGACTTATGGCACTGGCCTTTGGTAGACTGGTTCAGTAGAGCTGTCCTGGATGCCTCTGTCTTGAGAAACAGTCCTTGCTTCAAGCTGCCTGTCTTGCAGAATTTCCCATTTACATTTGAAATGTTTTGTCAAATGAAATTCGTGATGTTCAGCCTGTCATTGTCATAGAGTCATAAAGTCATATAGCACCGAAACAGATCCTTCAGTCCAACTCGCCTGGGCCGACCTAATATCCTAAACTGACCTAATCCCCTTTGCCAGCATTTGGCTCATAACCCTCTGAACCCTTCCTATTCATGTACCCATCCAGATGCCTTTTAGATGTTGTTATTGCACCAGCCTCCACCACTTCCTCTGGCAGCTCGTTCCATACATGTACCACCCTCAGCATGGAAAAAGTTACCCCTCAGGTTTTAAATATTTCCCCTCTCACTTAAACCTATGCCTTCTGGTTTTGGACTCCCCTACCCTGGGAAAAAGACATTGGTTATTTACCCTATCCATGCCCCTCATGATTTTATAAACCTATAAGGTGTCTCTAGAGCCGTTTGAAATTCTGCAGTCTCTGACCTTACCGTGTGGTTGCTGTCCCCAAACTTATCCTCCTGCACTCTATCTTTCATCCTGTTTAAAGTATCATTGTTTTGATCTATTTTTTAAAGTTCCAAAAACAATGTAAAACTTATCAAAAAACAGTAATTACTGCTCCAAGAAAGTGAGGAAATCAGCTTCAGCTCTGAAACTTGCCCCCAAAAAAGGAGGAGCGCATAACAGCCACATCCTCTCCCATCCACCACTGTCATTCCTCACAACATTGTCCATCCTTCATCTCGTCAAATATGCAACTGTGTTCTTTGCTTCTTTTGTGGAATCACGTGGCTGGAGGGACAGAGGTGTTCATTGCTGCTTGGACCTTTCATGCTGCTGGTACCATATTTAAAACCCAGCTGGTGCTACTTCAGACATTAAAAGCCAGGAACTGCCTCTCACACAGTGGTGCTTAACCACTATCACCAAGGACATTCCCAAAACAAAGTTCACACCCCACTTTGTGAACAGGGACCTGAATGTCTTGACAAATGGAATGTTGGAGAGGAGGCCAGTCATTTATCCATCTGAAGGATATTATCTGCAGGAGACCACGCAGTCTGACCAACGCACAGGCAACAGCCTGGCTCAGTCCCGTGTCCCACATCAAATGAATGCACAGCAGTGCAGGAGATAGCTCAATGATCTCTGATCTGCACGCTACCTTTTTCTCTCTCTACTGCCTCTCACTCACACTAACTGTGCCAGTGTGATAAACTGCCTGCCTCTCTCTCCACACTAAAAAGGAATGCAGCCCAAAGAAGCTGGCAACCTGTAGCTGAGCACTAAGGATTCTATGTACTAACAGAGCAAGCCAAGAGCCATTAGATGCATCCTGTGTAATTGCATGAGTAGTGTATATGTGTGTGTCTGTTTGCAAAGCAACCTGGTAGAAACATGCAAGTTATAGGCGTTCCTGAGCTACTTCAAGTCATGCATCATCCTTATTCGGAAATATGTCACTGTTTCATCATTGTCGCTGTGTCAAGATCCTGGAGCACTGTCTCTGAAAGTGGGTGTATCAACATACCGAGTGCTGCAGCAGGTCAAGAAACATGCTTACCACCACCGGCTACATGGCAAGTAGGGAAGATGATAAATATTGGCCTAGTTAATGACACCAACATCCCATGAATGAATTAAAAAACTGCTGAACATGCTGTTTCTTCCAGGTACAACTGAGCACCAGGCATGGCAGATGACACAGCCAGCTCCTTTCCTCCTGTGTTTAATATTAAAAATCACGTCAAAGGAAAAACTGGCCAAGTTGAGGAGCAATTTTCCTTTTTGATGCTGCACAATATAAAACAGAAACGCAGTTGGAAGGAAGAGAAACAGAACAAGAAGGTTTTTTAATCCTGAATCATGCAATAGGCTTTTTTAGTAATCTTGGAATCCAGTTAGAATTTTGGGATAGCATTGTGCAAAGCATGCACCATGCACACTCCATCCTCTTTCTTCAACTGCCCGTTGTTACTGAGATGCTCCATCAGAAGAGGCACTCTGAAGCTAAGTTTTATTTGATTGCATGGGACTGGAAGGAGCAGAAGTCTTACACTAGGCTCCACAGCACCCTGGCCCATTTCCTATGAGGACAGGCCCAATGCCCCAGGCTTATTTTGCTTCAAGTCCTAACCCTGAAAGAGCTGCCTGATATTGCCTGGTTCCAAACCCCAGGGTTGGCACTGGGGCCACTTGCTTCTTTTCCACAGTCCTCTCACACAGTGTTAACATATCTTCAGAATGGCCCAGGCCTCCTGTTGACTCAGAATTACTACCAGTATCTCTGTCACACATCTCACTGCAGTCTACCTGCACCACACTCTTAACTGGCTTCCTGCCCTCATTGTCCAATCATTTTGCTCCCCTATCGCTGAATTGCTGTGAACATATTTAGAGACATGACAGGGAGTATGCCACCCCTGCTGGCCAATCATGCTTCTCAATTCAGTTACAGCCATTCATTCATTCATTCTAAAAGCTATGTCATCCATTAACTGCAATATTACAAAGATTGCACCAGAAATGCAGTAACCTCCAGTGGAAAACATCAAGCTCTGTAATTCCTATCTTAGAACAGTGATTACATTACAAATGTCCTTAATTGATTGTGAACCATTTTAGAACATCATGAAAGTTTGTGAGAGGTGCGATATAAATTCAAATTTCTTTCCCTCCAACTCCAAAACAAAAACTTAACCAGTTTTCCTGTAATCTTTCCTTGAAGTTACAGCAGATGATTTGGGGAAACCTTAAAGAAATTCATGCTGGTTATATTCCGCAATACATGCAAACAGCTAATTTGCAAAAATCTGCATTGTTTTCCTATTAATTATTTATTCAGCGAAGAATTAAAAAGATAAAAAGCTTCCTAACATTTCAAAACATGCAAAGAATAAACCAGACAAATTTGAAAATGGCATATACTGGCCCAATTGTTCTTGAGTAGCTCAACATGGGTATCCAGAACACCGAGTACATTCATATCCAAGTGCTACTGGCTTTCTTTTCCTAGCTTTTGCCTCCGTGCGCCGGTGAAATTTTGTCATGACAGATTGTTTAATAGATTCAGAGTGAAGAAAAGTGATTGTCAGAAAATTCCTAATTTAGATCAGAAAATTTGGTGGAATTTTAACTGGCACCATTTTTACAATAGGAAATCACTGGATTCAATTGTATTCTTTCTTGCAATTGTAGCTGCCAGACCTTTTCTCACATGCTGCCGATCATTTTACTAGATAGACATGCAGTGGCTGCCTCTTTGCAGAAGGTGGAGTTCACCTGGTCAGTACTAACTCTCCACACATTCCCACACCCCTCTGTGAATTATAAATTCATCTTCCAGCATTAGCCCTGACCTAGGGGTTTTCCACTGGAGGTTACTGCAGTTCTGGTGCAGTCTTTAAAATACTGCAGTTAATGGATGACATAGCTTTTAGAATGAATGAATGGCTGTAACTGAACTGAGAAGTATGAGTAGTCAGCAGGGGTGGCCACTCTTAGCCGTGTCATCCATCATGCTGCGCAGTCCTCCCATCGAAGCCAGGGTAGTTGTGACCATTCATGAACCCAATAGCCTATTTTGTCCAGTGCACTATCATATCCACCAACCCTTATTCATTAAGGGACAAGAACAGAAGTTGCTGGGAGCTCAGCAGGTCTGGCAGCGTCTGTGAAGAAAAAAATCATAGTTAATGTTTCGGGTCCGGTGACTCCTCCTCCTCAGAAGGTATTCTGAGGAAGGGTCACTGGATCCGAAACGTTAACTCTAATTTTTTTCTTCACAGACGCTGCCAGACCTGCTGAGCTTCCAGCAAATTCTGTTTTTGTTCCTGATTTACAGCATCCGCAGTTCTTTCGGTCCTTATTCATTAAGTTTCTTCCCTTCACAATTATAGTTCCCTTTACATCCCAGCCTCCAATTTCTAGAATTGAGTTGGTTAGCTTCCCTACCACAACAGTGGCCCCTTATTACCCCTCCTGATTTTCATAGAGCTGACAGTCCTTTCCCCACACCCCTATTCCCCAGAACCGACTGTAGCCTACTCCACAGTCTGTAGTGATGCAGACCCCCTGACCCTTACCACTTCAGGCAGCTGAATGGTTGTGAGCAAGCACTGGGAATGATATCAGACAATGCCCTTGACTTGCTGTGTCCTGATCAAAAGTTGTTTCCGTTGACCTGACTGAGGACTACTCCCCTTAGATTTTGAAACACAGCCATTTAGTTAAAAGACATGCAGTGTGTTTGCTGTGTAAGCTGCTGGCACATGATGATGGAGCATGGTGTCTTATATCATGTCCACCCCAGTGAGACATCCCTGCTAACACCCAGGACAACTTGCCTGGCTTTCTGTCTGCACTGAAAATCAAGGCAAGACAGAAGAACTGTCAGCCTTTCAGCTCTGGCTGCGGGGATAAAGCACAAAAAGGCAAGTCAGAGACTAAGTATTTGTAAAGTGAATGAGCACTAATAGAGTAAAGGAGGAGCCCTGAGCTGCAACTGGTCAAATCTGTTTGCTGGGTGTCTGTCCCTGTGTGTAAAGTGTCCTGGCAGCAGCATTCCATTTAAGATGTTGGTGCAGTGTTGAAGTGTAGAACTGTATTGCAAGTGGGCCAGAGATGTGCCATGAAGATGCAGTGAGGCCAACCTCCGCTAACTGGAGGGGTGGGCATTCACGGCCTACTATGCTGGGGACAGTTGTCTAAATGGGAGAACTGGAATTGCCAGGTACCCTCACTGACTTTTAAATTGGGAATTATTGCTGCCTAGTTTCTACCCAGCAGGTGGGAGAATTTGAAAATTCATATTAATGAAATGAAATTATGTACTAATTGCATGGCGATCCTCTGTCCAATCACTAACAAGAATTAAACTTCTTTTCCTCAATATCAAGAATCGCATTTCTGCCGACCTCACCATATTTTCCAAACTGACTTGCTAATGCCCACATTGATTAGGAACTGGTAAGGTTCCGCACATAGCTTCTTACCTTTTGAATTCATCCCTTTTTTAATAAAGGTTCGAAAGACCATTAGGCCCAGCAAAACTATTCCTTTCTCAGGGATCCTAGCCATCAGCCTGCTTTTGCAGTTTTTTTTTGTCTTTCCAGAATTGCATGTAGTTGTTCAATTAGGCCACATATCTGTTTCAACATATGCCCCTTTTAACTTATTTCACAACTCTCTTACCCTTTAATGTTTGAGTTCTATTCTTATTTTTAACTTTTAAAATTTTAATTATATCCCTTTAGGTGTAGTCAATTATCTTGGAAATGGATTATGAATATAATGGATTTCTAATTTGATTTTTTACCTGATAATACAGTTACTTTATAGTTGTTCTTTAATTCTGTTTCCTGTGGTGCGAAAGTGTTGTCTTACTGTAGTACTTTAGTAAAACGTCATGTGGCCATAGGGTTTTAGGTATTCTAATAAATTTTCTTGTGCTACTTTGTCCCACTAATTAGAAAATTATTCCAATTAGTTCTACAAGTTTAAATAAGCATATATGTAGACATATGTGAGAGAAGTAACAAGATTGAATATTGGAAGTCTCAGTTGTGTTTGGTTGAATCCTTTTAAAATAAATAAAGCAAAAGGTTGCATGATTGCAGCTGATTAAGCACACTGGACCATTGTCCCAGAAATGTGCTAATCTTTCCCCATTTGGTTATCGATGATTTACGCCTGAGTATCTTCCCAATCTCATCAGGATTTGTTCCAACTAGAACTGGATGTAATAGAATGTTACAGTACAGAAGGAGGTTGTTTGACCCATCATGCCCTGTACCAGCTCTTGAAAAGCTGCCAAGTTAGTCCTATTCTCCAGCCCTATCTCCGTAGCCCTCTAACTTCTTCACTTTCAAATATATATCCAACTCTCTTTTGAAACCTCCTACATGTCCCAAAGGGAGTCAAGCTGAGGCATTTTCAATGCCAGACTTGGAAGGGACATAAACCTCTGGAAAGGTGTGATGGACAAGGAAGGTGTAGGGAAGTTAAACACCAGTGGAATCCTCTTCCTGACAAGATGCCTAGAGCATAGCCTGGTGATAACAAACACCCTATATCACTAGCAGACCTCATGGCAACACCCTTGCGTGGCCTTAGGGTCCCAATTTAAGGTTGACAGATTGGCTCTTGACACTGAGGAGCCAATAGGAGACGTTTATATGGTGGGGTCTGCCACTTGCCATTGCAGGTAATGGAGAGAGAAGCCACATTCAGCAAATTCAAAACATTTTGAAAGAAAAAAGTGGCCACAGCTTCCAGGTCACCATTCTGGATATAGGAGACATCACTGCATTCCAAGATATTCAATTGATAATTGTACTTTTGGCAGAGGAGAGCAAGGCTCAATGGCTCTTGTATTGATCCATTAAGATCAGTGATAGAGGATGAGCCGATTACATGCCAGGTACTGTCAGGTCTGTGACCCTTGACCTTAGGGGAGTGATGATAAAAGCCAAGCTGAGGGATCAACCAGGAATAGAGACAGTAAATGTTTTATTGGAGACAGGGCACTAAAGATGGAGGTGAGGAAGTTGTTAAGCTAAAAGTATATAACACCAGAAAAATCAACTCTCAAAGTAAAATTATATTAGCACTTTATAAAGGAAAAAAGTGAAAATGAAAAATAGCATGTAATGCTAAACAATAAGTAGCTAATCTTGTGGAATAGTTGTCAAATCTATATTTTTAATGTAATTGATAGTGTGAAGAATAGGCATCTGTGGATCTCTAAACTAGTACTCTGGTGTTAAATGTTTTCATAAAACCAATCAAATGCATTATTTTAGAACAACATGTAACAGTATTTTCCAACAGTAATGTAATATTCTTCTAACAGTTAATATAATGTTTTAATGTCTAAAGCCTTCTGATTGTAAATAATTACAAGGGGTAACATGAATAGAACCATTCGATTTACCAGTCCATCAAAAAAAACAATATTTCAACTCTCTGTTCCTTGGTTTTATTAAAACAGCTTGATGCTTCAAATCTGAACATAAAATCACAATTGTTAATAGTTAAGTAAATGAGTATTCTTCAGTTATGAAAATAAACTTCAATTTGTTTCACAAGACGAAACAAGTGTGTTCTATGTCCACGGACAGTCTTGCTGTCCCTGAGGTAATAATTTACAGTTATAACATAAGAACTGAAATTAAAAAAAAGAGTTAGCACTCAAAAGACAGACTAAGTAACATGTTGGTAAATGATTGAAAATGTCAGCACTAGCATGTAAAGATAAAGGCAAAGATTGTTAGAAGCATACCCAAAGGAAGATGGTTGTCGTTGTTGGACGCCAATCATCTCAACACTAAGAAATCAATGCAAGTGTGCCTCAATGCCCTCAGCACTTTTTTTTTATTCTTTCATAGGTTGATAGTATTACAGACTGGAGCAGTAATTGTTTCCCATTTTTTCAGCACCTTTAAAAAGGGACTGCCTTCTTAAAGTGCTGCAGCCCATGCAGTTTATGTACAACTGGGAGGGAAAGATCCAACCTTCTTCAGCTGCTGCATCCATGATATTAACAAAGTCAATTCCCGACTTGAAAGTCAGAGCAACCATCTGACAGTTGCAGCTCATTGATAGCTTCGACAGACTCCTTATGCTTCAATGCTCCTGCCAGGCTACTTTGTGGTACAAGGACTGCAGGCAATTCTAGAAGGCAGCTCACAACGACGTTCTCCAGGGCAAGTTGGAATGGACAATAAATGCTGGCCCAGTCAGTGATACACATGCCCCAGAACAAATAAAAATGCATTTTTTTAACCTGAGTACAGGTCCTGCAAAACTTTTTATCCCCCTTTAATCATTCATGGGAGGAGGGCATCACTGTCTAGGCATCATTTATTGCCCATCCCTAATTGCCCAGAGGTCAATTCAGAGTCAACCACATTGCTATGGGTCTGGAGTCACATGTAGGCCAGACCAGCTAAGGATGGCAGTTTCCTTCCCTAAAGCACATTACTGAACTAGATTGGTTTTTCCTGACAATTGATTCATGGTCATCATTAGATTCTTAATTCCAGTTGTTTATTGAATTCAAATTGAACCCTCAGCTGGGCTGAGAGGTGGCAAATGGAGTTTAATGGGGAAAAGTGTGAGGTGATTCACTTTGGAAGGAGTAACAGGAATACAGAGTACTGGGCTAATGGTAAGATTCTTGGTAGTGTGGATGAGTAGAGAGATCTCGGTGTCCATGTGCATAGATCACTGAAAGTTGCCACCCAGGTTGATAGCGTTGTTAAGAAGGCGTACGGTATGTTAGGTTTTATTGGTAGAGGGATTGAGTTTCGGAGCCATGAGGTCATGTTGCAGCTGTACAAAACTCTGGTGCGGCCGCACTTGGAGTATTGCGTACAGTTCTGGTCACCGCATTATAGGAAGGATGTGGAAGCATTGGAAAGGGTGCAGAGGAGATTTACCAGGATGTTGCCTGGTATGGAGGGAAGGTCTTATGAGGAAAGGCTGAGGGTCTTGAGGCTGTTTTCGTTAGAGAGAAGAAGGTTAAGAGGTGACTTGATAGAGACATACAAGATGATCAGAGGATTAGATAGGGTGGACAGTGAGAGCCTTTTTCCTCGGATGGTGATGGCTAGCACGAGGGGACATAACTTTAAATTGAGGGGTGATAGATATAGGACAGATGTCAGAGGTAGGTTCTTTACTCAGAGAGTAGTAAGGACGTGGAATGCCCTGCCTGCAAAAGTAGTAGACTCACCAACTTTAAGGGCATTTAAATGGTCATTGGATAAACATATGGATGATAATGGAATAGTTTAGGTTAGATGGGCTTCAGATTGGTTTCACAGGTCGGCGCAACATCGAGGGCCGAAGGGCCTGTACTGCGCTGTAATGTTCTATGTTCTATGTTCTATGTTCTGGCTGTTAACCCAGGTCTGCAGGATGTTATCTGTGTCTCTGGATTAACAGTCCAGCCATAATACCACTAGACCATTGCCTCCTCCTTGGTAAAGCCTCCCCATGTGCAATTCTTTTAACATGCTTTACCTGATGTGAATGAATGATAATTAAAGAAATGAAAGCTCAATTTTAAAGTTCAAAGAATAAATAAATTGCTTTTAAGTTCAGAAGTCCCTTGTTTCTTGACTGTTTTCATTTCTTTATGCTTCATTAAAGGTTCTGGACACCTTATTTAAGGAAGGATGTTAAAGCCCTGGAGAGATTTTGAAGGAGATTTACCAGAATGATACCAGAAATGAAGGATTTTAGATACAAGGAAAGATTAGAGAGATTGGTCTTCAGAAGATTAAGAGGTGACCTTATTGAGGTCTTCAAAATTATGAACAATTTTGACAGGCTAATGAAGGATATTCTGTTTCCACTAGTTGGTATGTCAGTAACTAGGGGTCACAACTTCAAGATTGTCAGCAAGAGAGCTAGCATTCACATGAGGAGAAATTTATTTACCCAGAGAGTTATTAGGATTTGGAATGTGCTGCCTGGGACAGTGGTGAAGGCAGATTCAGTGTGGACTCAATGGGCTGAATGGCCTGCTTCCACGCTGTTTGGATTCTGAGATTTCCTGCCAATTTACAACAAATAACAGCACTTACACTGTTTTGGCTTAAAAAAAAGATAAAATTCTCCTCAAAAGCATTATGCTCGAAAAAGAGAGCACAAAATTTGATAGAATGCATAAAGTGATATGAAGCCCTTAATTTCTACAGTGATGACAAAATATTTTGTAGTTCCTTTATGTAGGCTTTTTTTTAAAAATTAACGCCATATTCAAAATGTACAAGTCTGGGAAATAAGCCAATGAAAGTGCTTTGCTGTATTACTCCTGGCTGTTTTATAAAATGAAATTAAAAATTCATATAATCTTCAGCTTCTGTTTGATGCATATTCTACATCAGCAATGATCCTTCTTCCTATCATGGGTACATCAGCATTGATGGTTGTTGAGAAGCAGTTCACAGTAACTGCTGTTAATGTGATCTGAAATCAGTATTGCCATCCCTCAGGCTACAGAACTACAGGAAAAGCGTTGTAGAATGTGAATCCCACAACAATACACATGAATATACTTTGCGATGTTTGCCAAAACTGACAAATCTTTTTAAACCATTGGAGATTTGAATGGAAGCACCTTTTTAAAAGAATGACTTAAAGTTAACTGGTCGCATGGAGAATTCAGAAGTGCTATTACCTTCCATTAATTTTTGTAATTTATGGCAGAAATTTACATGATATGAGAGGGCAAGCGAGTTGGTGAAGACTGTTCTGAGTTCAAATCCAGATTGCAAACTCTGACAGCTGCAAGATTCTGAAATGAGCTCAGACTGTTTTTGTCCAGTCCCCATGGTGCAAGTCCACAGTATTGCCTTCAATTCAGCAGTAATTGTCGGTAATTGAGTCACTAGTACAGGTGGCATATTAAATGGAATTGTCAAACTGCAGGAATGGGATGTTGTCTCAGAGGTTGGTGTTAAAGTAGGCTCTTGTGGACTTTAAGAAAGAAATTTGATTGCTTGGCTCTGGAGCCATTGAGAATTACTTGCAACATTGTACAATTGCATAATTGTTCTGCGAGTTGTACTAATTTTTATTTTTAAAATTATTTTCATTTCCTTGCATTATGGATGACTAGTGAAAAGAATAAAAATAATACTGTACCAACATTGCTAATCAGTCTGTGTTTCCAAAGAAAGCTACTCTGCTTGGCAAGCTGAGCAATGTGACATGAATACTTACATTAATCTGAAGCAACAAAGTGGTTCATATTCATCGTTTTTACATATTTTTGACTGATTCCTATCTGTGTTGACACAGGAGGAAATCTCTCAGACAAAGACTTGACAATTTTCTAATCCTTAAATATACTCTGCTAACACTTTGGCATTTGGTTGGGCAGTGATTCAATTCAATGTTGCTTTGAAAAACTTTGCAAAGGAGTTTTCAACATTGTCATCCATCATGTAAGCATATTGCACTCCTTTTAGGCAAAACCAGAAATGAAAATCAGCCCTTTGCATTTACAAGTTCATGAAATTGTACACTTGAACTCACGACCTTCCCTCTCTATTCAGACATTTTACTGTCTTTCAACTGAGTCTATATTTCAATGCCTTGTTAGTCCTGCCATTATGTATTTATATAAGACTGTTCTTGTGAAGTAGATCGACATTTATTGCCCATTTGTAGTTACTGTTAAAGGCAGTGATGATTCACTTCTTGAACCACTGAAGTCTATGTGGTGTAAGTGAACAAAAGCACTGCTGGTGGGCTTGAAGTTTCTGGACTTTGACTCAGCAGAAGTAAAGGAATGGTTCCAAGTCAGTTTGGTGTGTGGCTTGGATGAGAACTTCCAGGTGATGGTATTCCATGCATCTGCTGCTGTGTCCTTGTTGGTGGTTGAGATCACAGGTTTTGGAACACACTGTCAAAGGAGATGGGTTACTATAATGCAATTTGTGGATGGCAGGCTGATGCTCCTTGCGGTTTCCTATGTTAGCCCAAATACCACAAAAACTGAGTTCTTGTTGAATCAGTCATCACGGAGTTTATTTAGAACACTAATTGTTACAATGCTAACATATTACAGACTTACACACATATTCTGGGTTCCGGGCGTGCTGATGTTCCTTTACATTACCTACACAACTGACTGACTACACTGAGTCCATTATACAGAGAGAGAGACTAAAGGTGGAGCATATACCTTTCCACCAGAATGTCACTTGTTGTGATATCATGTAAATGTCTCAAAGATATAGACCTATACACCTATTGCTGGTGTAGTGGACAGTGAAGAACATTACCTCAGAGTACAATGGGACCTTGATCAGATGGGCAAATGGGCCCAGGAATAGCAAATGGAGTTTAACTTAGATAAATGGGAGGTGCTGCATTTTGGTAAGGCAAACCAAGGCAGGACTTGTACACTGAATGGTAAAGTCCTAGGGAGCGTTGAGGAACAAAGAGGCCTTGGAGTGCAGCTTCATAATTCTTTGAGAGTGGAATCGCAGATAGACAGGGTAGGAAAGAAGGCATTTCGCTCACTTGCCTTTATTAGAGAGTGCATTGAGTATAGGAGTTGGGAGATCATGTTGTGGTTATACAGAATATTGGTTGGACCAATTCTGGTCTCCCTACTACACGAAAGATGATGTGAAACTTGAAAGGGTTCAGAAAAGATTTACAAGTATGCTGCCAGGTTTGGAGGGTTCGAGCTATAGGGAGAGACGAAACAGGCTGGGGCTATTTTCCCTGGAGTGTCAGCGGCTGAGGGCTGACTTTATAGAAGTTTATAAAATCATGGGGTTCATAGATAGGGTGCATAGCCAAGTCTTTTCTTCAGGGTAGGAGTGCCCAAAACTAGAGGGCATAGGTTTAAAGTGAGAGGGGAAAGATTTAAAAGGGACCTAAGAAGCAACCTTTTCACGCAGAGAGTGGTGCGTGTGTGGAATGAGTTGCCAGGGGAAGTGATGGAGGCTGGTACAATTACAATATCTGAAAGGCATCTGGATGAGTATATGAATAGGAAGGCGTTAGAGGGATATGGACCAAATGTTGGCAAATGGGACTAGATTATTGTAGAATATCTGATAAGCATGGACGAGTTGGACAGAGGGGTCTGTTTCCATTCTGTACATCTCTATGACTCTATATGGAATCTGTGCCATAATACAACGGAGACTGTCACAACTACAATAAAACTCAAAAAACTACAGATGCTGGAAATCTGAAACAAAACCAGAAAGTGCTGGAGAAACTCAGCAGGTCTGGCAGCAACTGTGGAAAGAGAAACAGAGCCAACATTTGAAATCTCTCACCACAGATGCTGTCAGACCTGCTGCCACTACTGTGCATGGGTGTTGAAGGGTGTGAATGTTCAAAGGTATGGTTAGTGTGCTGAATAAAAGGTTGCTTTATCCTAGATGTTATCAAATGTTTTGAGAGTTTTTTTGGAACACCAACCCAGGCAAGTGGAGAGGATTTCCATCACAATCCTAACCTAAGAAAAATGAAAGATACCTGTGTCTTTGTGATTTCAGGAAGTGAGTTACTGGTTGCAAAATCTCCAGGTTCCAACCTCAGCTTTGACCCATCATACTTTATATGGGTGGTCCAGCTCAGCTTTATGTCAGTGTTAATCTTAACTCTGTTTCTCAATGCCATCAAATGTCAATGTAGGGATGATTAGATTCTTGCTCATTTGGAGATTGGTCTGGTATGTGGCAAATATTGCTCACCAGATCAGTCCAACTCCAAATGTTGTCCAGGTCTTGCTTTTGTGGGCAAGGACTGTTCTAGTATCTGTCAAGTCATAAATGGTAGTAAACATTCTGCAATCATCAGTTAGCATCCCACCCAGACCCACCCTCCTTTCCCATGTAACCCTGCATTTCCCATGGTTAATTCATGTGACCTACACATCCCTGGACACTATGGGCAACTTATCATAGCCAATCCACTTAACCTGCATATTGTTGGACTGTGGGAGGAAGCCAGAGCACCCGGAGAGAACCCATGCAGGCATGAGAAGAATGTGCAAACTCCACACAGACAGTCACCTGAGGGAGGAATCAAACCTGGGTCCCTGGTGCTGTGAGGCAGCAGTGCTAACCACTGAGCCACCATGCTGCCCTAATCAGTAATCACTAACCACGTTTTGAGGCAATTACTTTCAGGTTTATAAAAAAGCTTGTTTATGACTTTCTCAGTTTTTTTCAACATCTGGAAACAGTTTATTTCTGTGTACTGCATTAACTTTAAAGAACTGGCCTTTTGGCTCCCTGTAAGATGGAGGTGGAGGAGGGTTTCTGAGTCCGGGGCTCGTCTGCTTTTCTTTTTGTTTCTTTCTTTTCTCTCTGGTTTATTTTATTTTACTCATCTGTTAGTGAAGAGCTCGGGTGAGGCGACGCCATCGGCAGTGGAGAGTAGGTCCAGCATGCAGATGCGCGGCAGCGGCATCGAAGATGAGTTTGGGTTCCCAACGACTTCCGCATCTTCGTGGCGCTCCTGGCACTGACTCATGGCTGTTGCTGCTGCTGCACAGGCAGTTTTGGGCTCCCAGCAGCATCTGTGTCCAGTGCAGATTCATGGAGGCAGCGACAGAGGTGGGCTTGGGCCCATTATGAGACCCGGCGGCATCAACAAGGTGAGCCCAGAGGCAAGGACATCAGCGGAGGCAAGATGGCATCAAAGAGTGACCAGCAGTGGCACTACGAAGGGGACTTGTGCCTGGCCACCAGGCCCATGGCCCATGGTGGAGCTCTTAACAAGAAGAACTGTAAAGTTGGACACTTTCTTTATCCCTTAATTTTTCTGCCTTTATATTCTGTCTTGGTTTATTTTTTGGTATTTTAAGATGGTGCCATAGAGCGGTGAAACTATAGAACACTTTTCACCGTATTTTGTAACAAGGTACATATGACAACAAATAAATCAAATCAAATTAACAGAAACATAGCTGGCATCGCAGGCCCAAACAGCTGGTGTTTGAAAAAATTAGCTCTAATACATGATGCTCCATATTGCAGCAAATTAACACAATATCAAGCAGGAAAAATGAAAGTAGTTCTTATTAAACTAAATAGATAAGAATGTACATTTCTAGTAACCACATTATTCCATTGTCGGTTAGTTTATTATAATACTTCAGATTTGGAAAGATTGGATGATTTTGCAGCCATTTTACCATGCCCTCAAGACTGAACAATCTACAACTTCCACAACGAGAAAAATAGTAAATTAATGAAATTTAATAAAATATGCTTATCTGTGTATTGTCAGTATCTTTATTTTAATAGAACCTATTTTTGTTAAAACACATCACCAGAAAATGTAGATATTTTCAAACTATTAAAAATCATTATACTTTACATATTATTTTGATACTTGAGAATCAATTTGTACATTGGACGGGATTGTAAAATAATTTACTTTCAATATTTGCCATGTGTTGGACATCCCAGTATGTACACACAATAACAAATAATGACAATACTGTTTTTCTCTTAGGACCCAATTGTTTTGCAGGAGTCACTATAATCCCAGCTGGACGAGAGGTGAAGATTGATGAATGCACAACTTGCCATTGCTCCTATGAAGATGGCACTTGGAGAGTTGATCACCAGGCCACTTGCATCAAGAATGACTGCAAGGAAATATAAACAAAAGATCGTGTGGATAAAGATTTTTTTTGCTATATTGAACATAAAATGGGACTGAATGAATGGTGTTTTTGTACATTCTGTATTGCATACCATACTTATATTGAATTAGTCATGTTATTTGTACTAAATCTGAGCAATAAAAAGTGACTAGTATATTTCAAGCATCACAGTCTGGCATTTTTTTAGATTTTCAGTGGATGGTAGACGTTTGAAATATTCTGTTCCAGTCTCCCCATCAGCTGTCACCTCCTGCAATAATACCTGTGCTCCTCAATCAAGGTGCAACATGATGCTTTGAATAAAGGTTAAGAGGAAAGGTCAGCAAGCCATCTAAGAAAAATCAGAGGAGAGTAATGAAAAATAGTGTACTGTCACTATAGCTGCAAATATTTTACATTAGAGTAAATAACTTGAAAACACGAAATGCAAAAGAAACGTGTATAGTGATATTTTATGGGATATTAGCAACAGTTGCTTTGCGTGTTCCAGGACATTATGATTTTATTGTTATTTAATACATCAGTAGTGCTGCTGGAAATCCAAACAGCTTTGTTCTCATTAAGATCATAACATTTTTTACATGGTGTTCTTCTTGATTTGGATTTGGTTCTGGTCATCATTTATTTCTTCTCCTTTTGTCCCTTTTGCACTATACACCTTCTCCAGCCAAGATCTGCTCACAAGCAACTGCCAATATTGTTCTTCACTATATACAAAAAACAGCTGGAAAGGAGGCCCAGTACCCAAACATTTCTTCTGCTCCCTTAGGTAGCACAGCTTTGATCAATTATTTGCAATATGAAGAATAACAATAGAAACTTGTGTCCTGCTTACATGCTGATGATTCATCTCAAATTTTCAAACATCTCCACTATTTATCAAACTGCCAAGAGCTAATTGAAATCACTACACTATTCAAATTCTGGATAATTTCCAATCAAAAAAGAGCAAAATGACAAAATGGAAACTGCTTTCAAGTAGTGCCTCATGCTTCCAGTATTTCACTTTATGGATATTAGCAAGAACAACAAGGAGGCTATTACATGTATAGTTAAGTGCAAAAGCCTGGAAGGTGCTGTCTGCTTGACCTACTCCTCCTGAAACTTCAATAAACTTGTATTTCACCAAGATACTTAGGATTAAAATATATAGAATGGAATCCCATTCTAATAACATACAAAATGTTTGGCATATAAATTTATCTTTACTGATGTAGAATTGCATTCCTCTAAGGCTTAATTATTGTTGGAGACTTTTAAAACATTTTATTTGCTGGTTCAGTCTTTTCCTGCTCACTCTCAATCTGATTTTACAATCCCACTTTTATTTTGTTTTCTCTACATGATTTGGCATTGAATTAAATATTCCTTGCCTCGTCCCTCTGCTGCTTATTAAAAGTTCTTCAGTTTGGTTGAGAAGACACACCATTGCTTGGTCTATTCAGATCAATTCCTGAAAGCTGACAGAAAGTGTTCTTGATTTCTGTGGGCAAATGCAAATGTAATAAGTGGCCAGTACTGTTCATTTTCTGCTCACCACAAAATCAAGGTGGTTATAATCCACTCCTCAAGTACAACTTGATGGATGAGAAAAATCCTGGCAACATGATGCAACCAGTAGTTACCTCAATTTTTGTGGGAATTCCGTGGCTATTCTTTCAATATTATTGTTGATGAGCATGAGAACTAAAGTGGAAATTCACCCTTTAGAGCATTAAGTTATCCTTTGATTGGTGAGTTCATGGTGGGAGTATGAGTACCCATAAACCATATATGTCTATTGCTAATGTGCTGACCTTTCCTGAAGGTGTCTTAATAAGAAGGTTATGTTAGTAGTTGTAGTAGTACACATCAATGAGCTACTGTACTGGAGTGTAAGAGATTAAGAATTGATGTATTATCTGAAACACATTTTTCTAAAGGACAGCCACAAGTAAAGGAAGGATCAGTAGCCTCAGATGTATCAGCTGCAGGATGAGCCTCTGGATATTAAGATACACCCATGGGTGGTTCATCTGTAAAGTGTGATTGCTGGGAACAAATGCAGGGAATCTGTTTCAATTCAGATGGTGTAAAGCAGTAAGTAGTATCTCTACAACACCAAACACGGACTAACAATGCAGGAAGTAGCCAAGAAATGCACAACCACTGAAGTCTATCTATGGGGCAAATATCAGAACAGAAAACCAATTTTACAAATTAAATTACTCTTTGCAACATAGCAGGCATAAGAGCACCACTGAACATACTGGATTTGACACTGTCAACATGCAGGGTAAACACCATATTCTTTTAAAAGCCACTTTATAATATTATAGTAGCATTTATGCACTATCTTAAATATTTTAACAGGTCAATGTGAAAGCATTTAGGGTCTGGGTGAAGCCTTTTAACTCTTTTCATGCTGATTTACTTCTTTTTCTCTTTGCTGGCATTTCAAAAAATTAGGCAAATGTGTTTTTTCTGTTCCTGCTAGTGCAAAGCCCCTCCATTGGTAACTCCAATCTCCTTATGGTCACACACAAAATTTCATTCTTTTGTTAGGAACACTGAAGAGGTTTCAACTCCAGATCAAACACTCCATAGTCCCACTGATGTGTGGAACTGCCCTGGCATTCCTGGAAGAAACTCCCAGCTATGGGTAAATAGCTCCGCTGTCTTGTGGATGCTACAGGAGAGCCAAGAGCAAAATCAGTAAATATTGACAAAAGATCTGGAGTGGAGTGATGCTTAAGTATGTCATCTTTCTAGCAATTCCAACCGAATCTATGCCAAACCTTGTGCACTGCTGTCATTTGAACCCAACCAAGAAGCTCAAGATAGGTAGGGTGCTGATGTTTGGTCAGCCCAGGTTCTCAATAAATTTTTCTCAGACTTGTGACCTGGAGAGAGTGCATTAGTTTCACTGCAGCTTTTGAACTTAACGTAAAATCATAGGAACAGGAGTAGGCCCAGCAGCCTGTTGAGACTGCTCAATCATTTAATACAATCATAGCTGATTGGACACTTTGATGCCTTTTACCCACATGATCCCCAGGTAACCCTTTACACCACTGAGAATCAGTCATGTATTAAACTCTACTTTAAATATTTTCACTGACTGAGCTTTTACAGCTCTCTGAGGGAGAGAATTCCGAAGATTAACCATCTTCCGTATATAAAAATTCTCCTCATCTGTCCTAAGTGGCATCCCCAGTATTTTTAAATTGTGTCCCCGGTCCTAGAATCCCCAACCAGGTAAAACATCTTAATGCGATAAACAAAGTAGATATATATATATTATGTAGGCTTCAGTTAGGTCGCTTCTGATTCTTCAAAATTCTAGAGAAAGCAGGTCCAGATTGCCCAACCTCCCACAATAAGATAGTTACTCTACCTTGGGAATAAGTCTAGTGAACCTTTGTTGCAATTCCTCTATGACAACGATATTTTTCCTGAAGTAAGGAGACCAAAACCACATGTAGTTTACAGGCTTCACAGCCTGAGGATGAATCATATTTCGACTCAATTAACTCTGTTATCCTACAGCCACTAACTCACCGTTGCCAATTTTGTTAGTAACATCCTCAAAAAACTCCAACAAATTTGTCAAATTTGATTTTCCATTAAGAGATCCATGCTGATTATATCTAACCGGAAAATATTATCCAATTATCCAGTTATCACAGCCTTTATGATAAATTCCAGCAGTTTCCTTACTACTGTGTATGGCTAATGGACCTGCAGTTCCCTGGTTTTCTCCCTTGCTTCTTTTCTTGAACAGTGGGAATAACATTTACAAGCTTCCAGCTGGGCTGCTGGAACCATTCCAGAATCTATGGAATTTTAGAAGATGATTAACAAAGCATTGACTATCTCTATAGCTACCTCATTCAACATTATAGGCTGTAGGTTATCATGTCCCAGGGACTTTGGAACTTTCAACCCCCCATTAGGTCATCTGGTACAAACTTCTGAGACAACAAGGTGCAGGGCTGGATGAACATAGCAGGCCAAGCAGCATCATAGGAGCAGAGAGGCTCTCTGCTCCTATGATG